>NC_062296.1:46366273-46653884 GCF_902655055.1 Lutra lutra
ACCTCCATGCTGTTTTCCAGAGTGGTTGCACCAGCTTGCATTCCCACCAACAGTGTAGGAGGGTTCCCCTTTCTCCGCATCCTCGCCAGCATCTGTCATTCCCTGACTTGTTAATTTTAGTCATTCTGACTGGTGTGAGGTGGTATCTCATTGTGGTTTTGATTTGTATTTCCTTGATGCCGAGTGATGTGGAGCACTTTTTCATGTGTCTGTTGGCCATCTGGATGTCTTCTTTGCAGAAATGTCTGTTCATGTCCTCTGCCCATTTCTTGATTGGATTATTTGTTCTTTGGGTGTTGAGTTTGCTAAGTTCTTTATAGATTTTGGATACTAACCCTTTATGTGATATGTTGTTTGCAAATATCTTCTCCCATTCTGTCAGTTGTCTTTTGGTTTTGTTGACTATTTCCTTTGCTGTGCAAAAGCTTTTGATCTTGATGAAGTCCCTATATTTCATTTTTGCCCTTGCTTCCCTTGCCTTTGGCAATGTTCCTAGGAAGAAGTTGCTGCAGCTGAGGTCGAAGAGGTTGCTGCCTGTGTTCTCCTCAAGGATTTTGATGGATTCCTTTCTCACATTGAGGTCCTTCATCCATTTTGAGTCTATTTTTTTTGTGTGGTGTAAGGAAGTGGTCCAGTTTCATTTTTCTGCATGTGGCTGTCCAATTTTCCCAACACCATTTGTTGAAGAGACTGTCTTTTTTCCATTGGACATTCTTTCCTGCTTTGTCAAAAAAATTTGCTATTTTAACCATTTTAAGTGTATGACTCAATAGCATTAAGTGCATTCATATTGTGCTACCATTACCACCTACCATATCCAGAACTTAACATCTTGCAAAACTGAAGTATGTACTCATTAAACAATAAGTCCCAGTTCTTTCCCACTCCTAGCCCCTAGAAACCACCATTTTACTTTCTGTCCCTATGAATTTGACTACATTATATACTGATGTAGATGGAATCCTACAGTATTTGTTTTTTTGCGATTGGCTCATTTCATACTATCCTGAAGGTTCATCCACGTTATGAGTATGTGTCAGAATTTCCTTCCTTTTTAAGGCTGAATAAATAATCTATTGTATGCACATACCACATTTCATGTATCCATTCACTCTTCAGTAGACACTTGGCTTGCTTCTACCTTTTATTTTTATTTTTTTTAAATTTTTAAAGTTTATTTGAGAGAAAGAGAGCACAAGCAGGGGGAACAGTAGGCAGAGGGAGAGGGAGAGGCAGGCTCCCCACTGAGCAGGGAGCTGGACGCAAGTTTCAATCTCAGGACCCCAGGATAATGACCTGAGCCAAAGGCAGATGCTTAACTGAGTCACCCAGGTGCCATGCTTCCACCTTTTAGCTATGGTGAATAATGCTGCTCTGGACCTGGGTGGGCAAATATATGTTTAAGTCCCTGTTTTCAATTCTTTTGGGTATATAACAAGAAGTAGAGTTGTTGAATCATATGTTGATTTGATGTTTAATTTTTTGAGGAACTGCCAGACTGTTTCCCATAGTGGCTATACCATTTTACATTCCAACAGTGCACAAGGTTTCTAATTTCTACACATCTTCTTCAACAGTTGTTATCTTTTGTATTTTTTTAAAGATTTTTTATTTTTTTGATGGAGATCACAAGTAGGCAGAGAGGCAGGCAGAGAGAGAGAGGAGAAAGCAGGCTCCCCACTGAGCAGAGAGCCCAATGTGGGGCTCCATCCCAGGACCCCGGGATCATGACCTGAGCTGAAGGCAGAGGCTTTAACCCACTGAGCCACCCAGGCGCCCCTGTTTTGTATTTTTTATAATATCTATCTTAATGGGTGTTAGGTGGTAACTCATTATAATTTTGAGTCGTATTTCCCCAGTGATTGGTGATGTTGAGGTCAAATCCTAGTGTTTAATACCATCTATGTAACCAGCTATTACTTCACAGATCTTCCTCTCTCTTTCAGAGTCTGGAAGGGTATGAGAGCATAATCTGTGTCCCTGTTATATTTAATATCCTTCTAAGGTTTTCAGGATCTTTTACTACCTATTTCATGTTTCTTTGCCTTTTTTTTTTAAAATTTTTTGAGGACTATTTCACCATCTCCTCTTGGAAGGAGAGGATGTCTCAAAGTTATCAGCAGGTACTAGAACATTCATTGCGGCAATAAGAGGTACAGTCAACCTTTTTAAAAATACAAAGGCAGACATGTATAGATCTGATTGGTGACTCAAAAGTTGTAATGTCCAAAAAAGTTGTACTGTCCTCCTGTTACATATTACATCCTGTACCCATCCAGAGCAAGTCCTGTCAGGTCTGCCCCCTGATGTACATTCAGACACTTATGCCTCACTACTGCCACTGTTCCCACTTGGGTCCAATCAGTCCAATATCATTTTTCACCTGTCCTGCAACAATAATCCCCAGTGGGTCTCCCTGCTTCCACAAGTAGGCCTCAAGTTTAACCTGTGCCCCGTCCACCTTCCTATCTTACTTCCTATACTTTTCCCTCTTGTTCCTTCAAACCCAGCCACACTGGCTCCCTTGCCTTTTTTTTTTTTTTAAACAAACATATAATGTATTATTAGCCCCAGGGGTACAGGTCTGTGAATCGCCAGGTTTACACACTTCACAGCACTCACCATAGCACATACCCTCCCCAATGTCCATAACCCCACCCCCCTTCGCACAACCCCCTTCCCCCCAGCAACCCTCAGTTTGTTTTGTGAGATTAAGAGTCACTTATGGTTTGTCCCCCTCCCAATCCCATCTCGTTTCATTTATTCTTCTCCTACTCCCTTAACCCCCCATGTTGCAACTCCACTTCCTCATATCAGGGAGATCATATGATAGTTGTCTTTCTCTGATTGACTTATTTTGCTAAGCATGATACCCTCTAGTTCCATCCACGTTTCGCAAATGGCAAGATTTCATTTCTTTGGATGGCTGCATAGTATTCCACTGTGTATATATACCACATCTTCTTTATCCATTCGTCTGTTGATGGACATCTAGGTTCTTTCCATAGTTTGGCTATTGTAGACATTGCTGCTATAAACATTCGGGTGCACGTGCCCCTTCGGATCACTACGTTTGTATCTTTAGGGTAAATACCCAGTAGTGCAATTGCTGGGTCATAGGGTAGTTCTATTTTCAACATTTTGAGGAACCTCCATGCTGTTTTCCAGAGTGGTTGCACCAGCTTGCATTCCCACCAACAGTGTAGGAGGGTTCCCCTTTCTCCGCATCCTCGCCAGCATCTGTCATTTCCTGACTTGTTAATTTTAGCCATTCTGACTGGTGTGACGTGATATCTCATTGTGGTTTTGATTTGTGTTTCCCTGATGCCGAGTGATATGGAGCACTTTTTCATGTGTCTGTTGGCCATCTGGATGTCTTCTTTGCAGAAATGTCTGTTCATGTCCTCTGCCCATTTCTTGATTGGATTATTTGTTCTTTGGGTGTTGAGTTTGCTAAGTTCCTTATAGATTTTGTACACTAGCCCTTTATCTGATATGTTGTTTGCAAATATCTTCTCCCATTCTGTCAGTTGTCTTTTGGTTTTGTTAACTGTTTCCTTTGCTGTGCAAAAGCTTTTGATCTTGATGAAATCCCAATGGTTCATTTTTGCCCTTATTTCCTTTGCCTCTGGTGATGTTCCTAGGAAGATGTTGCTGCGGCTGAGGTCGAAGAGGTTGCTGCCTGTGTTCTCCTCAAGGATTTTGATGGATTCCTTTCTCACATTGAGGTCCTTCATCCATTTTGAGTCTATTTTTGTGTGTGGCATAAGGAAATGGTCCAATTTCATTTTTCTGCAAGTGGCTGTCCAGTTTTCCCAACACCATTTATTAAAGAGGCTGTCTTTTTTCCATTGGACATTCTTTCCTGCTTTGTCGAAGATGAGTTGACCATAGAGTTGAGGGTCTATTTCTGGGCTGTCTATTCTGTTCCATTGATCTATGTGTCTGTTTTTGTGCCAGTACCATGCTGTCTTGATGATGACAGCTTTGTAATAGAGCTTGAAGTCTGGAATTGTGATGCCACCAACTTTGGCTTTCTTTTTCAATATTCCTTTGGCTATTCGAGGTCTTTTCTGGTTCCATATAAATTTTAGGATTATTCGTTCCATTTCTTTGAAAAAAATGGATGGTATTTTGATAGGAATTGCATTAAATGTGTCGATTGCTTTAGGTATCATAGACATTTTCACAATGTTTATTCTTCCCATCCAGGAGCTTGGAACATTTTTCCATTTCTTTGTGTCTTCCTCAATTTCTTTCATGAGTACTTTATAGTTTTCTGAGTATAGATTCTTAGCCTCTTTGGTTAGGTTTATTCCTAGGTATCTTATAGTTTTGGGTGCAATTGTAAATGGGATTGACTCCTTAATTTCTCTTTCTTCTGTCTTGCTGTTGGTGTATAGAAATGCAACTGATTTCTGTGCATTGATTTTATATTCTGACACTTTACTGAATTCCTGTACAAGTTCTAGCAGTTTTGGAGTGGAGTCTTTTGGGTTTTCCAGATATAGTATCATATCATCTGCAAAGAGTGATAGTTTGATTTCTTCTTTGCCGATTTGGATGCCTTTAATTTCCTTTTGTTGTCTGATTGCTGAGGCTAGGACTTCTAGTACTATGTTGAATAGCAGTGGTGATAATGGACATCCCTGCCGTGTTCCTGACCTTAGCGAAAAAGCTTTTATATTTTTCTCCATTGAGAATGATATTTGCGGTGGGTTTTTCATAGATGGCTTTGATAATATTGAGGTATGTGCCCTCTATCCCTATATTTTGAAGAGTTTTGATCAGGAAGGGATGCTGTACTTTGTCAAATGCTTTTTCAGCATCTATGGAGAGTATCATATGGTTCTTGTTCTTTCTTTTATTAAGGTGTTGTATCACATTGATTGATTTGCGGATGTTGAACCAGCCTTGCAGCCCTGGAATAAATCCCACTTGGTCGTGGTGAATAATCCTTTTAATGTACTGTTGAATCCTATTGGCTAGTATTTTGGTGAGAATTTTCGCATCTGTGTTCATCAAGGATATTGGTCTGTAATTCTCTTTTTTGATGGGATCCTTGTCTGGTTTTGGGATCAAGGTGATACTGGCCTCATAAAATGAGTTTGGAAGTTTTCCTTCCATTTCTATTTTTTGGAACAGTTTCAGGAGAATAGGAATTAGTTCTTCTTTAAATGTTTGGTAGAATTCCCCCGGGAAGCCGTCTGGCCCTGGGCTTTTGTTTGTTTGGAGATTTTTGACAACTGTTTCAATCTCCTTACTGGTTATGGGTCTGTTCAGGTTTTCTATGTCTTACTCGTTCAGTTGTGGTAGATTATATGTCTCTAGGAATGCATCCATTTCTTCCAGATTGTCAAATTTGTTGGCATAGAGTTGCTCACATTATGTTCTTATAATTGTCTGTATTTCTTTCGTGTTAGTTGTGATCTCTCCTCCCTCATTCATGATTTTATTTATTTGGGTCCTTTCTCTTTTCTTTTTGATAAGTCTGGCCAGGGGTTTATCAATCTTATTCATTCTTTCAAAGAACCAGCTCCTAGTTTTGTTGATTTGTTCTATTGTTTTTTTTGGTTTCTATTTCATTGGTTTCTGCTCTGATCTTTATGATTTCTCTTCTCCTGCTGGGTTTAGGCTTTCTTTCGTGCTCTTTCTCCAGCTCCTTTAGGTGTAGGGTTAGGTTGTGTACCTGAGACCTTTCTTGTTTCTTGAGAAAGGCTTGTACCACTACATATTTTCCTCTCAGGACTGCCTTTGTTGTGTCCCACAGATTCTGAACCATTGTGTTTTCATTATCATTTGTTTCCATGAATTTTTTCAATTCTTCTTTAATTTCCTGGTTGACCCATTCATTCTTTAGAAGGATGCTGTTTAGTCTCCATGTATTTGGGTTCTTTCCAAATTTCGTCTTGTGATTGAGTTCTAGCTTCAGAGCATTGTGGTCTGAAAATATGCAGGGAATGATCCTAATCTTTTGATACCGGTTGAGACCTGATTTAGGACCGAGGATGTGATCTATTCTGGAGAATGTTCCATGTGCACTAGAGAAGAATGTGTATTCTGTTGCTTTGGGATGAAATGTTCTGAATATATCTGTGATGTCCTTCTGGTCCAGTGTGTCATTTAAGGCCTTGATTTCCTTGTTGATCTTTTGCTTGGATGATCTGTCCATTTCAGTGAGGGGAGTGTTAAAATCCCCTACTATTATTGTATTCTTGTCGATGTGTTTCTTTGATTTTGTTATTAATTGGTTTATATAGTTGGCTGCTCCCACGTTAGGGGCATAGATATTTAAAATTGTTATATCTTCTTGTTGGATAGTTCCTTTGAGTATGATATAGTGTCCTTCCTCATCTCTTATTATAGTCTTTGGCTTAAAATCTAATTGATCTGATATAAGGATTGCCACTCCTGCTTTCTTCTGATGTCCATTAGCATGGTAAATTCTTTTCCACCCCCTCACTTTAAACCTGGAGGTGTCTTCGGGTTTAAGATGAGTTTCTTGTAGGCAACATATAGATGGGTTTTGTTTTTTTATCCATTCTGATACCCTGTGTCTTTTGATTGGGGCATTTAGCCCATTAACATTCAGGGTAAGTATTGAGAGATTTGAATTTAGTGCCATTGTATTGCCTGTAAGGTGACTGTTACTGTATATTGTCTCTGTTCCTTTCTGATCTACTACTTTTAGGCTCTCTTTGCTTAGAGGACCCCTTTCAATATTTCCTGTAGAGCTGGTTTGGTGTTTGCAAATTCTTTCAGTTTTTGTTTGTCCTGGTAGCTCTTAATCTCTCCTTCTATTTTCAATGATAGCCTAGATGGATATAGTATTCTGGGTGCATGTTTTTCTCATTTAGTGCTCTGAATATATCATGCCAGTTCTTTCTGGCCTACCAGGTCTCTGTGGATAAGACTGCTGCCAATCTAATATTTTTACCATTGTATGTTACAGACTTCTTTTCCTGGGCTGCTTTCAGGATTTTCTCTTTGTCACTAAGACTTGTAAATTTTACTATTAGGTGACGAGGTGTCGACCTATTCTTATTAATTTTGAGGGGGGTTCTCGGCACCTCCTGGATTTTGTTGCTTATTCCCTTTGCCATATTGGGGAAATTCTCTCCAATAATTCTCTCCTATATACCGTCTGCTCCCCTCTCTCTTTCTTCTTCTTCTGGAATCCCAATTATTCTAATGTTGTTTCGTCTTATGGTGTCACTTATCTCTTGAATTCTCCCCTCATGGTCCAGTAGCTGTTTATCCCTCTTTTGCTCAGCTTCTTTATTCTCTGTCATTTGGTCTTCTATATCACTAATTCTTTCTTCTGCCTCATTTATCCTAGCAGTGAGAGCCTCCATTTTTGATTGGACCTCATTAATAGCTTTTTTTTAAATTTCAACTTGGTTAGATTTTAGTTCTTTTATTTCCCCAGAAAGGGCTTTTATATCTCCTGAGAGGGTTTCTCTAATATCTTCCATGCTTTTTTCGAGCCTGGCTAGAACCTTGAGAATTGTCATTCTGAACGCTAGATCTGACATATTATCAATGTCTGTATTGATTAGGTCCCTAGCCTTTGGTACTGCCTCTCGTTCTTTTTTTTTGTGGTGGATTTTTCGGCCTTGTCATTTTGTCCAGATAAGAGTATATGAAGGAGCAAATAAAATACTAAAAGTGTGGCAAAGATGCCAGGAAAATATGCTTTAACCAAATCAGAAGAGATTCACAATCGTGAGAGGGGAGCAAGGGGATAAAAAGAGGTTCAGAAAGAAAAAAAACAAAAGGAACAATTAAAAAAATGAAAACGAATAAAGAAAAAATATAAAAAAGATATATATATATACATATATATATATATGTATATATATATATATAAACTAGTTAAAAAACTAGTTAAAAAACGTTAAAAAAGAAAAGGGTAAAAGTTAAAAAAAATTTAGCAGAAGAGAGAAAAAAATTGAAAAAGAAAAAAAATTAAATTAACTGCAAGACTAAAGAATCATGGGGAGAAAGCCATGAGTTCCGTGCTTTGCTTTCTCCTCTGGAATTCCGCTGCTCTCCTTGGTATTGAAACTGTACTCCTTGGTAGGTGAACTTGGTCCTGCCTGGGTTTCTTGTTGATCTTCTAGGGGAGGGGCCTGTTGTAGTGATTCTCAAGTGTCTTTGCCCCCGGCAGAATTGCACCACCTTTACCAGGGGCCCAGCTGAGTAATCCGCTCGGGTTTGCTTTCGGGAGCTTTTGTTCCCTGAGCGCTTTCCATAGAGTTCTGGAGGACTGGAATGAAAATGGTGGCCTCCTGGTCTCCGGCCTGGAGGAGCTGAGAGCTCTGGGCCTCACTCCTCAGTGTGCCTTCAGAGAACAGCGCCCATTTACTCCCATCTCCCTGGCCTCCGGCTGCGCTCTGAGCTCACCGAGCCTGCGACCGGTTCAAGGTAACCCCGAGCTGTTATCTCACTCCTTGGCTTTGTCTCTGTAGCCGGCTTCCCCGTTCTAATACCTGCAAGCTCTGCGACACTCAGACACCCCTGATCCTTCTGTGACCCTTCGGGACCTGAGGCCACACTGACCCCGCGTGGGCTTCACCCCGGTTTAGCCTCTGGAGCAATGTCCCTCAGCGGAACAGACTTTTAAAAGTCCTGATTTTGTGCTCCATTGCTCCGCCGCTTGCCGGGAGCCGGCCCCTCCCCCCACAGTCTATCTTCCCGTCGCTTTGGATTCACTTCTCCGCCAGTCCTACCTTTCAGAAAGTGGTTCATTTTCTGTTTCTAGAATTGCTGTTCTTCTTCTCTTCAATCTCCCGTTGGATTTGTAGGTGTTTGCAATCTTTAGATACGCTACTTAGCTGCTCTCCTGCTACCTGAATTAGTCTCAGCCTGCTACTTCTCCGCCATTTGACTCCTCCCCCTCCCTTGCCGTTTTTTTGAGCATACTAAATGCAGTGCTGTCTCAGGGTCTTTGCACTCTTAGCTCCTTCTACCTTTCCCCACCTCCTCCCTTTCCTTAAACTCTTTCACCTTACCCTCTAAGAAGGAGATACTTCCTTCAGGTCTGTACTCATTGCTGCTTCCCTGTGTGTCCGCTGTAGTGTATTCTCAGTCCAATAGCCAGAGTGATCCTTGGAATCAGTTCATGCCATTCCCCTGCTCAGAAGCCTCTAATGGTTTTCTGTCTCACTCAGAAAAAAACAACACACACATACACACACCAAAAAAACTACTCACAGTGGCCTCCTCTATCCAAAAATACTTACTCCAGAACACTCCTACAATAAAGTTGCACCATTAGTTACTCTTTTATGTTAAGGTATTGACCATAAACATGTTACCTATCGCTCATTTACAGAGTATGTGTTCACCTCTAAAATGTGATAAATGATGCCTGCCTCCCTCATAGGGTATCAGTAGGAGAAAGTGAAGTGGTGCATGTAAAGATGCTTCTGAGTTGTAAAAAGCTGGGTTGATGTGAGGAGTTATTAAGGTTCTATCATTCATCTTTTTTATTAAAAAACCTTCTAGATTGTTCTCCATTAATATTGCATTTAATTATTTCAATATAACTTATTAGAGGTTCAATGTTTACTTTTTAAAAACCAAATGAAGGGTGCCTGGGTGGCTCAGTTGGCTGAGTGACTGCTTTCAGCTCAGGTCATGAACCCGGAGTCCCAGGATGGAGTCCCACATCAGGCTCACAGCTCCATGGGGAGTCTGCTTCTCCCTCTGACCTTCTCCCCTTTCATGCTCTCTCTCACTCTGTCTCTCAAATGGATAAATAAAATCTTTTTAAAAAATGGAACGTTAACGTGTCAACGAATAACAACATTTAACATCTATTTGTGAGGAACGCTTTTAGCTACAAGTAACAGGAAATTAAAGCGGAAGTGGCTTTCAGGATAAGGGAAACATTATCTCACGCAAAAAGAAGTCCCGAGAGGGGCAGTTCCAGTGTTGATTGTCACTGACATTAGCAAGGCCAGCATGGCGATAGCAGCTGCTGGAATCACATCTTCATTTAATAGCATCCAGAAACTTTGTGTCATGTTTTTTTTTTTTAACTTCTTATTTTAAAAAATTTTACTTCTTAAATGAACATGTAATAAAATTGGTTCTTTTGATGTACTGTTCTATAAGCTTTGATACATGTGAAAACCACTGTAATCAGTATACAGATGAGTTCTACCACCCCCACCCCAAATTCCCTCATGTTATCCCTTTGTCACACCTTTCCTTCATTCCTAATTTCTGGTAACCACTGATCTGCTTTATGTACTTACAATTTCATCTTTTCAAGAATGCCATATAAATAGAATCATACAGTGCATAATATTGTGAGACTGACTTCTTTCACTCAACATAATACCTTTGAGATCCATTGAATTTACTGGGTATATTAATGACCCCTTACCTTGTACTGCAGATTAGTATTCCACTGCATATCTTTGGCAGTGTTTGATGTTCATTTGCCTACTGAAAGGCATTTGAGGGGTACTGGGGTGTCTCAGTCAGCTAAGCTTCTGCCTTTGGCTAAGACCCTGGTTCCAGGGTCCTGGGATCGAGCCCCAGATCGGGCTCCCTGCTCAACATCCCTGCTGAGCTCTCCCTCTCCCTCTGTTCATTCTCTCTCTCTCTCTCTTTCTCTCACTATCTCTCTTTCAAATAAATAAAATCTTTAAAAAACAAAAAGAAAGACATTTGAGTTGTTTCTAGTTTTTGGCAATTATGAATAAAACCTCCATAAACATTTGGGTACAGGTTTTTAGACAAACATGTTTCATTTCTCCAGGGACATGGTTCTCAACCAGGGGCAATTTTGACCTGCCCCCCGCCAAGAGATGCTTGGCAATATCTGGAGGCATTTTCATTGTCTCAACATGGGGGGTGGGGGAGTGCTACTGGCATCTATGGAGAGGCATCTACCAAGGATGCTGCTAAACTTTCTACAATGCATAGACTAACTCCCCACAGCCCAGAGTTAGTAGGCCTGAGATGTCAATAGTGCCGAGGCTGAGAAACCCTGGTCTAGGGTAAATGCCCAAGAATATGATTTCTGAGTCAAACGGTAAATGTATGTTAATAAGAAATTGCCAAACTCTTGTCCAGAGTGGTTGTGCCAGTTTACATTCCTACCAGCCACATAGTAGAGTTCCAGTTGCTCCACATCTTTGCTAGTGGATTGGGATGGTTTGAATAGGGAGGTAGTGATATTTCACTTGTGTCACTTTTTGAGAGTGAGGAAACATTTCTAGAAGTCCCAGGCAGAATCCACTCCATGTCTCATCGATTAAAATTGCATCTCCTTCTGTTTCCTAAATCAGTCACATGCCAGGGGAATTAAATTATCACTGGTATAGCCACAGAACAGAGCCATAGAACAGGTTACACGAGGTAGTACCTGTGATTTGATTAAAGTTTCTTTCATGTACATTGACATCGTATAATGAATGTGCTAAGTTGGTTATTTGCACTTTCTACCCTGGAATGGGATGTATAAACTTTCCTCTTGGCTTTGTATCATGTCCTAAGAGATACTGTTGGGTTGGTGTATATCTGCAATAGAGAGGAAATAGCTATTTGGTTTGGCAAATGCTTCAGAAGCAAGAGGGATAGAACGATGGCAGATACCTGCTAGGAGGGATCAGAAACTATCTGTGCTGAAATGCTATTATCCTTATGTTTATCTCCAACCTATCTTGGGCTTCTCCTTTCATTGGCTTTGTTTGACCCTCTTTCTATTTCCCTTGAGGGAAATAAGTTCATCTGTATTCTGTCACTGTTCCAGTTTTACAGTGGGATCTTGTATTTCTGGTTCATCATAACAAGAAAGAATTCTCAAAAAACAAAAAAACCCCACACCTTGACCCTGTTCTTGAAAGAACATGCAGTGACACCTTTAATGTGTGTGAATTTTGTGGGCGAGGAGTTGAGACTCAGCCATCTCCCATGCCCACCCCTGTTCCTTGGAGGGGTTATGGCAGTTAACATAAGCAAATCACAAACTCCTAAATCTGCTTCTCCTTCCTCCCTTCAACCTTCCTCCCAGTGTTTCTCCAGTAGCTCTGACTGGGAAATTGGGTGGCCTCATGTCAGATCCAAAAGAAGTGGGAGAGAGTTGTGAACTGATTTAAGAAAAGCATCTGACAAAAATATAGTTCTTTTAAAAAAAACTTTCAAGGAGTTATTAAACTACATAAAAATAAACGTTCCTGGGACGCCTGGGTGGCTCAGTTGGTTAGGCCGCTGCCTTCGGCTCGGGTCATGATCCCAGCATCCTGGGATCGAGTCCCACATCGGGCTCCTTGCTCAGCGGGAGCCTGCTTCTCCATCTGCCTCTGCCTGCCACTCTGTCTGCCTGTGCTCACTCTGACAAATAAATAAATAAAATCTTTAAAATAAAATAAAAAAAAATAAACGTTCCTTCTTTGTAGAATCACACTTCATTGGTTTGTAGGCTGTGTTTGGTTAGAGGAGCTTGTGTAAATCAGAGTGTCCAGGTCAGTATATTTGTCCACAAACATAGCACTCACTAGCATCATGAATTTCTCCCATAAATTGCTTATGTGATGAGTCAGAGTATGGCTTTGACCTTGTCCTTCTTGCTGCTCAGTTGGAAGAACTAATCACAAATGGTTTCTGGAAAGAAAATGTAAAGAAGCCATCTCTGAGTGGCAAGGAAGGGGAGGATGTCTTGCTGTTTTAGGAGTGGTGTCACTTAGTGTGACTTATCATTTAAACTTTTTTTGTTGTTTTCTAAATTGTCTCAGTCAAAATAAATAATTTTTCACGAAGGTAGAGGCTCAGAACATATGCAGTGTTCAGAATCGCTGGCAGTGGCTTGAGTAAGAAAGATCCAGGATCTCAACGAGGAGGAGACACTAGCCCAACCCACCAGCAGAAAGTACTTTGGATCAAGGGAAGCCACACAGGTGCCTGGGTGAACAGAGATACCATCACAGCTCTGCTACTTACTGGATGGGTGACCTTGGGCTACTTAATTATTTGGTGTCTCAGTATCCTCATCTAAAACCTGGGACAGTAATAATATTTCCTTCATAGAGTTGTTTGTTAGTTGCATAAATACATCTACAGTACTTATTACAATGCCTGGCACATAATTGCTCTAATTTTTGTCATTAGCTATTGTTATTATTATAAAACAAGCTAGGGCACGTGATATGAATAAGAATATTGAAAAAGTCAAAAGAGAGTATTACCCAGCACCCCGACCCCAACCCCCTCACCCCCCCCCCAAGAAGGCATTGCCACAAACCTCAGGAATCATGCTAGGGGATGTGTCCTCACACACACATACACAGAAAGACTTTGTCCAGGGGTATCCCAACCCCTCCTCACTATGATGTTATTGCAAAATATATTATTCTGCTTTTACCTTTATTTCTGAGCTACGGCTCTTCTGGAACCTTTAGTACATAAAAGGGAAGAGCACTGGACTATCAAAGGAGGGTGGACCCCCAAGTTTCTGGAGTGGTGACACATACAATAGAAGGCAATCTTGGCCCCTGATACTCTAGAGATGTGTGAAGAAGAGAGCACTAGGGTTAAACTACCAAAACCTGGCTAGAAATCCCTCAGTTCGGCCAAGGGCTGGCCTGGTGAATGGGTTTTTGTGGTGTTTCTTCTTCCCACCCTCTTGTAATCATTTTGAATCAGTTCTTAATAGTGTGGCAGCTTCAGGATTCAGTCTCTTCACAAACTTCTCTTGGCCATCATTAGGGGAAAGAAACCAATTCTGCACCTCAAAAGAAAGAAACTGCAGGACAACATGGAGATCCCTTCAAGTGGGCAACCAAGTTTGTGGTAGAAAAGAGTCAGAGGGGGAGGAAGCAGGATCAGATCGCCCAACCACAAGGTTCAAACACAACTGGGACCTAGAGGAAGATTAAACATGGCAGTTCCAGGAGGGAAAAAGAAGAGAAGCTTCGCCTTACCAGGCCACATGTGTCATTCCAGGCATGCTGGCTGGAATTGTTCCCAACATAGGGCTTGAACCAGCTGAATGACCCCAGGAGCTCCCAGGAAGCAAGCAATCTGGAGGAACTTGTGATGGACGGAAGGTGAAATCTCACTAAAAACCTGCTTGCTTCCCAACACACACCAAGCAGGATTTTGGCACTTCTGAGGAAACTTGATCTGTTCCCAGACACACAAAAGGATGAGGTCTGAAGAGGAAGAAAATGCTTTTAGCTTTTGGTAACATATCCTAAGAGTTCAGAACAATCATCTTGAGATTTTGAAGCTTCCTGAAAGAGAAGTAGATTATTTTAAGGAAAATCTGAATGCAGAAAGTGAGCAATAGGAACATGTACCAAGGGCTTCTCAATAGTGTTGTTTTCTTTGACCCTTGATTGCATCCCAGCAATAGACAAGGAATTATGGAAAGGAATAATGTCTCAGAATAATACCAAGACACGGATGGCTTTACTAGAGACTGAGGCATTAATAATTTTTTCTTCAAAGAAACTTATGCAGAAATTCCACCACAGACAGTGGTATTACATGGAGGAAGCAAAGCATTCATCTTCATATCATCCAACGAGTCTTGTTCCCTACTACTTACACCTTTCCACCTACATATCCAATGACTTAAGCAGCTGTTAAGAATTTGGGATCAGAAATATTACATATCTTTGGGACGCCTGGGTGGCTCAGTTGGTTAAGCAGCTGCCTTCGGCTCAGGTCATGATCCCAGCGTCCTGGGATCGAGTCCCACATCGGGCTCCTTGCTCAGCAGGGAGCCTGCTTCTCCCTCTGCCTCTGCCTGCCACTCTGTCTGCCTGAGCTCGCTCTCTCTCCCTCTCTCTCTCTGACAAATAAATAAATAAAATCTTTAAATTAAAAGAAATATTACATATCTTTACGTTCATTTCAGAATTTGTACAATAGTGAAGACAGGGAAACATCCTAAATGTCCATCCATGGATGAACAGATAAAATATGATATATATATCACATTTATATATATGTATATGTATATATATATATATACACACACACATACACACACACAGTGTGTGTGTATATATATATACACATGTGGTGTGTGTGTGTATAGATATATATGTATATAATGTATTATTACTCAGCCATGAAAAATAAAGAAATCCTGTCTGCCATTTGCAACAACACAGATGGACTTTGAGGGCATTATTCTAAGTGAAGTAAGTCAGACCAAGAGACAAATACTGTATGCATGATCTCACTTTTATGTGGAATCTAAAAGGATAAAACTCACAGTAACAGATTAGATTTGTTGTTGCCACAGGTCGGTTGCAGTGGGGGAATTGGGTGAAGGGGGTCAAAAGGAACAAACCTCCAGTTGTAAGATAAATAAGTTCTGGGGGTGCAAGATACTACATGATGACTATAGCTAACAATTCTTTGTATATCAGTAAGTTGCTAAGAGAGTACATCTTTTATTTATTTATTTATGTACTTATATTTAGTTAACTGCTGTGTAGTACATAGTTAGTCCTTGATGTAGTGCTCAACAGTTCCTTAGTTAAGTATTACACCTAGTGCTCATCATAGCACGTGCCCTCCTCAATACTTATCACCTTGTTACCCCCTCCCCCCACCCTCTTCCCCTCTGAGCCCCCAGATTGTTTCTCACAGTCAATAGTCTTTCATGGTTCGTCTTCTTCTCTGATTTCTCCTCCTTTGGATTTCCCTCCCTTCCCCCATGGTCCTCCGTGCTATTGCTTATGTTCTAAGAGAGTAGACCTTAAAAGATCTCATGACAAGGAGAAAAAACTTTGTAAGTATGTGAAGTGATAGATGTTAACTAAACTTATTGTGGTAATCATTTCGCAATATATACATTAGCAAATTATTGTGTTGTACACCTTAAACTTACATAATGTTATATGTCAATCATATCTTTTTTTAAGGTTCTATTTATTTGTTTGAAAGGGAGAGAGAGAGAGAGAGAACAAGCGAGGAGGACAGGCAGAGGGAGAGGGAGAAGCAGACTCCCCGTTGAGCAGGGAGCCTGATGTGGGGCTCAATCCCAAGACCAGGGATCATGACATGAGCCGAAGGCAGATGCTTAACGACTGAGCCACCCAGGTGCCCCTGTTGATTATATCTTAATAAAACTGGGAAAATAAGAATATGGGCTTCCCATGTGCATCCTAAGCTAGGTGAGTTGTACTACACTGTGCCCCTTGTCACAGTGCCTTAAAAACGTACTTCCACTCTCAGTCTAGTAATCTCTCTAAAATAACATATGCGAGTTTAGAGTGAATTTTCATTTTGACCACTATAATGGTTCTTGATTACGTTTCACCACACCTCAGAAGTGCCAGGAGTAAGTAGTTTGAAGGAGGTAGAACTATAGATAGCGGTTTTGGCTCCCCTCACCCATAGGTCATGCAGTAGCCTTTGGGGAACAGGCATCAAGTTCCATGTTTGCACCACCTGTGTTGAAGGGGCAAAAGCACTGGATTTGAGATAAAGAGGCCTGAGTTTGAATCTCCATTATATATACCACTTACCAGCTGAGTGCAAAGTCAGGCTACTTCTCTTCTGTAAAACTTTCCTTTTCTGTAAAACTTTCCTCTTCTGTAAAACTTCACTGCAAGTTATGGAATAGGATTTTTATGATAATGTGCTAAGCAATTTTGAGGCATCTCCTCTGGGCCTCAAGTCCTGTTGACCCCCCTCAGACTAGAGCACACACTGTGTATCACCTTCTCATTCATCTTCCCCATCCCCAGCTGAATTTTCAAATACTAGCACTATAAAGAAACTTCCAAGAGTAGAAGTGGAAGCAAACATTCTTCCCAATTTTACAAAGAAAGCTCAGAAAAACAACAGCAACAACAAGGTCTGTACAGTTTGATTTGCAGCAAACTTTCAACCAAGATTGTTAGAGTGCCTTTTTGGGATGTGGGGTGTTATTTATTATTTGGGATTTTTAAAAAAGATTTTATTTATTTATTTGAAAAAGTGACAGCAAAAGAGCATGAGTGAGGGGGGGGGGGCGGCAGAGGGAGAAGCAGACTTCCCTCTGGGCAGATGCTTAACTGACTGAGCCACCCAGGTGCCCCATGGAGTGTTATTTGAAGGAGTGTCACACTCTTTGGTTTCATGTGATTCATGAAACCCTGTTTTCTAAAAACCCTCCCCAGGACTTTTCCCCACATCTTAGGGGTAAAGTCCTTTAGTCTCTGCTCTTTTGTGCAAGCTTGGGAATGCCTTTGAAGGATAAGGGGGGTACAGTTGGGGGTGGAGGAGTGGGAGTAAAAGCAAAAGGTCATCGGCCTTGGAAAAGAAGCTTGAAAGTTCTCTTGAGGCAGTGATAAACCTTGTAATTGTGGTAGGATTAGGCTTCTGTTCTCAGAGTTATGTCCTGCTGGAAAATTGTTTTATTTGGTTGCAGACACATCTGCCTGGAGACTGAGGTCCCCTGGTTGCACTCTGAATTAGGTAGGCCCCAGCAAAACAGTGATGTCATGGATGGCTGTTCCCTGTTGGGCCAGCTGTGCCCTTCAGGGTCCAGCAGTTGTTGAGAAATTTGATATTATGCAGCAGGTGGCCTGAGGTGTGTTTATGTCTGTCATACTTGACAACCTTGAGAGGCTTGTGACTGATTGTTTTCTGTAGTGGTACACAGGGTAGAGATTATCTTGCTAACTGAGAGTTTGCTTAGCTCTAATTCCCTCTACACTTATTTGGTGGAGGGGCAGAATGAGGAAGAGGCTGTGGGAATTATTTGATATCAAGGCCAAACTCACACAGGCTTTGCCAGTTGTTCCGAGTGTGGTCCTTGGACCAGTAACATCGACATTACCTGGGAAATTGGAGGAAATTCAAATTCTTGGGCCCTTCTCCAGACCGAATGAATTGAAAACTCTGGGGCCGGGGCCCAGCAATCTGTTTTTAAAAGCTTTCCAGGTGAGTCTGATTCATGCTTACACTTGAAAACTACTGCATTAATAACTCATCCCTGACTACACACCTAAGGCATTTGTTTAAAACACAGAATTTTAATTTTTTTCTTCCAAGTTTTTATTTAAATTCTAGTTAGTTGGCATATAGTGTCATATTGGTTTCGGGAGTAGAATTTTGGGATTCATCACTTACATATAACACCCAGTGCTCATCACAATGTGTGCCCTCCTTAATACCCATCGCCCATTTAACACCTCCCCCCATTACCTCTCAGTTTGTTTTTAAGAGTCTCTTATGGTTTACCGCTCCCTCTCTCCTCCTTTTTTTCCCCCTTCCCATGCATTCATCTGTTTTGTTTCCTAAATTCTGCATACAAGTGAAATTGTGTGGTGTTTGACTTTCTCTGGCTATTTCTCTTAGCATAATACTCTCTAGCCCCATCCACATCATTGCAAATGAAAAGATTTCATTCTTTTTGATGGCTGAGTAATATTCTATTCTTTCCATAGTTTGGCTATTGTTGATAATGCTGCTATAAACATCGGGGTGCATGTGCCCATTCAAATCAGTACTTTTGTATCCTTTGGGTAAGTACCCAGTAAAGTGATTGCTGGCTCATAGGTTAGTTCTATTTTTAGCTTTTTGAGGAATCTCCACACTGTTTTCCAGAGTGGCTGCACCAGCTTGCATTCTCGACAACAGTGTAAAATGTTCCCCTTTCTCCACTTCCTCACCAACATCTGTTTTTTCCTGTGTTAATTTTAGCCATTCTGATAGGCATAAAACACAGAATCTTTAGAGGGTCCCAGGAAATCTCTTTTTAATCCACAGGTGATTCTGTTGCTTAAGCAGGATTGAGAACCACAAATGCATTCTCTCCTTATGGACAAGTTACTCAGGAATATGCTGAGTTTTTGTCATGGGCCTTCTATCCTCTTGTCTGGATTGTAGATTAGATTTTTGGGGTTAGATGACAGTTCCAGGCTCAGGGCCTATCTCTGATGGAACTGAGGTCTAGGCAGAAAGTGATGCTTGTGTTTTTTGGTAGGTAAGCTAGAGTGTCTCTGCCTATTAGTTCACTCTCACTTCTCCTTTAAAGGTCTAGAAGAAGTAATTAGCTGCTTCCTGGATAGAGGTCTGGAAATAGAGGCTTTGGAAAAAGAGTGAATAGGGACAGTGCTTATTAAAATGCAGGTACTCTAGACCGTGGATCTTTTCTATTTCAAAATAGACATCTCTAGTTCCTTCAGTTCTTTTATCTTCTCCCAATTATTCCCAGCTCCACTAGACCCATATTTTATAACCTTTCATTTCTCCATTTTAGAAGTGGGACTAATGTCTGTAGTCATCCAAAGTAGGAAGACAGGGAGGGCTGAGGGAAGGACCAATGGAGGGACACTACCTATATTTGTCAATGTATAAAATGCATAAGACAATAAATCGTTTCCATTACACAGTGAAAGGTTTTTGGGGGAAGAAGTCTGAACTCATCATACTTGTTTTGAAAAAGTGGTTTTCATGAGCAAAAACTATTTCATTCATGTAAACATTGAATACTGGAGTAATAGTGAAATAATGTGAACTTCTGTTTGCAGTTAAGTCAATCTATTATTTCACAGCACCTTCTCTTGGCTTTCTGTTATAATAGGGGTATATAGAAACAGGGTAATGTTCATACACATGTGGGGGAATGTATGTTGAATACAGGTAAATGTGGTTATATTAACTGAGGGTCTATGTGAGGAACATTTTACTCTCATCTCTATTATTAATCCTTACAATAACCTTGTGAAATTATTATTGCCTTTTACAGAAGAGATAGCTGACATGATCTGACTTCCCAATGGAAGCACAGTCTCAGGCAGAGCCTTGATTTGAATACCAGTTTGCATTCCAACAGGGCAAGAAGTTTCCCCTTTCTCTGTATCCTCACCAAACCTGTTGTGTTGTTTCTTTTCCTTTCCTTTCCTTTCCTTTCCTTTCCTTTCCTTTCCTTTCCTTTCCTTTCCTTTCCTTTCCTTCTTGTTTTGGAGTTAAGATTATGTTCCCACTCAGATATTGAAATAAAGCACTATGATAGTCATTAAGAGTCTGCCTTCAGCTTCGGCCATGATCCCAGGGTCCTGGGATTGAGCCATACACTGGGCTCCCTGCTTGGCAGGAACACTGCTTTCCCTCTCTTACTCCACCTGCTTGTGTTCCTGCTCTCACTCTCTTTCTCTCTCTCTCTCTCACATAAATAAATAAAATCTTTAAAAAAATAAAAAAAGATTTAAAACATAATAGCTAAAGCACTTTCTAATTTTCATTGTTTACTTTTTTTCCTAGTTACATTTTTTTCTTTTTTGGTTAGGTAACATATAGTGTAATATTGGTTTCAGGAGTAGAATTTAGTGATTCATCACTTACATATAACACCCAGTGCTCATCACAAGTGTCTTCCTTAATACCCATTACCCATTTAGCCGATCCCCCACCCAACCTTCCCTCCAGCAAGCCTCAGTTTGTTCTCTATAGTTAAGAGGTTCTTGTGGCTTTCTTCCCACTCTTTTTATTCTCCCTTCCCCTATGTTCATCTGATTTATTTCTTAAATATCACATATGAGTGAAATCCTGTGGTATTTGTCTCTCTCTGACTGACTTGTTTCACTTAGCATAATATACTCTCGCTCCATTGATGCCATTACAAATGGCAAAATTTCATTCTTTTTGATGGCTGAGTAATACTCTGTTTTATATGTGTGTGTGTGTGTGTGTGTGTGTGTGTGTATAAATAAATATATATAACAACTTCTTTATCCATTCATCATGTGATGGATATTTTGGCTCTTTCCATAATTTGGCTATTTTTTTATACCAGTGCTATAAATATCAGGGTGCATGTGTTCCCTTAAATCAGTATTTTTGTATTCTTTGAGTAAATATATAGTAGTGCAATTACTGGGTCATAAGCTAGCTCTACTTTTAAGTTTTTGAGGAACCTCCATACTGTAGTGCAGAGTGGTGGCACCAGATTTCATTCCCACCAGCAGTGTTAGAGGGTTCCCATTTCTTTGCATCCTCGCCAATATCTGTTGTTTCCTGAATAGTTAATTTTAGCCCTTTTGAGTGGTCTGAGGTCAAATCTCATTGTGGCTTTGATTTGTATTTCCCTGATGCTGACTGATGAGAAGCATTTTTTCCTGTGTCTGTTGGCTATGTGTAGGTCTTCTTTGGAGAAATGTCTGTGTCTTCTGCCCATTTCTTGACTGGATTTTTTGCTTTTTGGGTATTGAGTTTGATAAATTCTTTTTTTTTAAAGATTTTATTTATTTATTTGACAGACAGAGATCACAAGTAGGCAGAGAGGTAGGCAGAGAGAGAGGAGAAGCAAGCTCCTGCTGAGCAGAAAGCCTGATGTGGGGCTCGATCCTAGGACCCTGGGATCATGACCTGAGCCAAAGGCAGAGGCTTTAACCCACTGAGCCACCCAGGCGCCCTGAGTTTGATAAATTCTTTATAGATTTTGCATTTTAGACATTTATCTGATAAGACATTTGTAAATATCTTCTCCAATTCTGTAGGTTACCTTTCAGCTTTGTTGACTGTTTCCTTTGCTGGGCAAGAGCTTTTCATCTTAATGAAGTCCCAATAGTTCATTTTTGTGGTTGTTTCTCTTGTCTTTCAAGATGGGTTGAGCAAGAATTTGTTGTGGCTGAGATCAAAGGAGTTGTGGCCTGTGTTCTCCTCCAGGATTTTGATGGATTCCTCTCTCACATTTAATTCTTTCATCTAAGAATTTTAAGTTTATTTTTGTGTATGGTGTAAGAAAGTGGTCCAATTTCATATTTCTGCATGTGACTGTCCAATTTTCCTGGGAGGCCATCTGGCCCTGGACTCTTGTTTGTTGGGAGATTTTTGATGCCTGATTCAATTTCTTTGCTGGTCATGAGGTCTGTTCAGGTTTTCTATTTCTTCCTGTCTTGAAAGTTTATATGTTTCTAGGAATACATCCATTTCTTCTAGATTGCCTAATTTGTTGGCATATTATGTCTCATAATGTTCTCTCAAAATTGTATTTCTTCAGTGTTGGTTGTGATCTCTCCTCTTTCATTCATGATTTTATTTATTTGGGTCCTTTCTCTTTTCTTTTTCATAAGTCTGGCTAGGGATTTATCAATCTTATTAATTCTTTTTTTAAAGATTTTGTTTATTTATTTGAGAGAAAGAGAGCAAGAGCAGGGGGAGAGGGAGAAGTCTCCCTGCTGAGGAGGGAGCCCAACATGGGGCTTGACCCTAGTACCCCAGGATTATGACCTGAGCCAAAGGCAGATGCTTAACTGAGTCACCCAGGTACCCCTCAATCTTATTAATTCTTTCAAAGAACCAGCTCCTAGTTTTGTTGATCTGTTTTACCGTTTTTTTAAATTTCTGCTCTAATGCTTATTATTTCTGTTCTCCTGATGGGTTTAGGCTTTCTTTGCTGTTCTTTTTCCAGCTCCTTTAGGTATAAGGTTAGGTTGTGTAGTTCAGACTTTCCTTGTTTCTTGAGAAAGGCTTGTATTGCTATATACTTCCCTCCTAGGACCATTCTTCCTGCATCTCAGAGGTTCTGAACTGTTGTGTTTTCATTTTCATTTGTTTCCATGTATTTTTTAAAATTCTTCTTTAATTTCCTGGTTGACCTATTAATTCTTTAGTAGAATGCTCTTTAACCTCCATGTATTTGTGTTCTTTCCACATTTTCTATAGTGATTGAGTTCAAGTTTTAAAGCATTGTGGTCTGAAAATATGCACAGAATAATCTCAGTCTTTTTGTACCAGTTGAGACCTGATTTGTGACCCTGTATGTCATCTCCTCTGGAGAATGTTCTATGTGTACTTGAGAAGAATGTGTATTCTGCTGCTTTATGATGTAATGCTCTGCATGTATCTATGAAGTCCATCTGGTTTGTCATTCAAAGCCCTTGTTTTCTTGTTGATCTTCTGATCTGATGATCTGTCCACTGCTGTGAGTGGGATGTTAAAGTTCCCTACTATTATTGTATTATTATCAATGAGTCTCTTTAAATTTGTTATTAATTGATTTATATATTCGGGTGCTTCCAAGTTAGGGGCATAAATACTTATAATTGTTAGATCTTCTTGTAAGATAAACAATTTTATTATGATATAGGGTCCTTCTTCATTTCTTATTACAGTCTGGTTTAAAATCCAGTTTGTCTGATATAAGGATGCTACTGCAGCTTTCTTTTGATGCCCATTGGCATGATAAATATTTCTCCACCTCCTCACTTTCAGTCTGGAGGTGACTTTGGGTCTAAAATGAATCTCTTGGGACGCCTGGGTGGCTCAGTTGGTTGGATGACTGCCTTCAGCTCAGGTCATGATCCCGGAGTCCCGGGATCAAGTCCCACATTGGGCTTCCAGCTCCATGGGGAGTCTGCTTCTCCCTCTGACCTTCTCTTTGCTCATGCTCTCTCTCACTGTCTCTCACTCAAGTAAATAAATAAAATCTTAAAAAAAAAATAAAAAAATAAAAAAAAATGTTAAACTGAATCTCTTGTAAACAGCCTATTGATGGATCTTGTTCATTTATCCATTCTGATACCCTATGTCTTTTGATTGGCACATTTAGTCCATTTACATTCAGAGTAATTATTGAAAAATATGAATTTAGTGCCATTTTATTACCTGTAAAGTTGCTGTTCCTGTACATTGTCTGTGATCCTTTTTGGTCTTTATTGCTTTTGGGCTCTCTTTGCTCAAAGGATCCCCTTTAATATTTCTTTCAGGGCTGGTTCAGTGATCACAAATTCCTTCACTTTTTGTTTGTCCTGGAAACTATCTCTCCTATTCTGAATGACAGCCTTGTTGGATCAAGTATTCTTGGCTGCGTATTTTTTCCATTTATCACACTAAATATATCATGCCAGTCCTTTCTGGCCAGGTCTCTTTGGACAGTTTTGTTGCCAGCCTTATGTGTCTATCCTTGTAAGTTAAAGAATTCTTGTCTCAAGCTGATTTCAGGATTTTCTCTTTATCTCTGAAATTTTCAAGCTTCACTATTACCTGTCAAGATGTTGACCTATTTTTGTTGATTTTGAGGGCGTTCTCTGTGCCTCCTGGACTTGAATGTCTATTTACTTCCCCAAATTATGGAATTTCTCAGCTATGATTTGTTCAAACAAGCCTTCTGTTCCTCTCTCCCTCTCTTCCTCTTCTGGGACCCCTATTATCTGGACATTATTTTGCTTTATGGAATCACTGAGTTCTCTAAGTCTCTCTTCATGATCCAGTAGTTTTCTTCCTCTCTTCTTTTCAGCTTCCTTATTTTCCACCATTTTATCTTTTATATCACTTACTCTCTTCTGCCTCATTTATCTTCCTTTTTAGAGTCTCCATTTGGGATCACATCTTGGTAATAGCATTTTTAATTTAGGCCTGACTAGATTTTAGTGCTCTTATTTCTACAATAAGGAATTCTCTAGTGTCTTCTATGCCTTTTTAAAGTTCAGCTAGTATCTTTATAATCATTGTTTTAAAATTCTAGTTCATACATCTTATATCTGTATTGATTAAATCCTTGGGAGTGAGTACTACCTCCTATTCTCTCTCTTGGGATGAATTTTTCCATTTCATGATTTTGTTCAGAAAAGAAGAAAGAAAAAGACAACAATAACAACAATGACAACAGAAAAAAAACACAAAACAAACCAGAAAAAAAACCCCAAAAATAATTAGAAAAAAAACCCCAGAAACAAGACAAAATACTAGATTCTGGGTGTGTTTTGGTCTGCTTGTTAAAAGAAACTAGATCCAAAATAAGAAAGAAAGAAACACACACACACACGTACTAAATTAAAATATAGAGACAGGAAACAAAAGATAATATATAGAACGTATATATAAAAATAAAAAATTTAAAAAAGAATACAAATAGAACTGAAAAAATAAAATAATTGAAAAAATAAAACTGAAAGACTTAATAATAAAACCCACAGATGCTATATACTGTTTTGCCCAAGAGCTGATGCTTTACAGCTCTGATCGGTAAACTTGGTGTGGACCAGTTGTTCCTGTTGGTCTTCCAGGGGAGGGGCCTGTTGTGCTGAGTCTCCTGTGCCCTTGCCCTGCTGGAAATGTGCTTCTCTTGCCAGGGACTCATGCTTAGTGTAAGTGGCTCCGGATTCTACCATGTGGCACTGTTTTGCTCCCTGAAGGCCTTCAGCACCAATGGGCAGGATGAAAATGGCAGCATCCCATACTCTAGCCCCAGAGCTGAAAGTTCATGCCCCCCACTCTTTAGCGATCCCTCCCAGAAAAGTAGTCAATCACTCTTGTCTTCACAGTTTCCATCTGAACTCTGTATTCAGCCAGCCTTTGACTGCCCAGGCCTTTTTATCTCAGGCAGGCAACTAAGTTTCAAATCTCCAAACTTTACAGATTCCTGTGGTGTGAACCCATGCTGTTCCTCCCCAGCAAGGGAGGGGGATCTCACCATGGTTCTGTCTTTTGCTGGACCCCTGGGTGTAAAGTGGTCCCTCAACCGTGCAGCAGTACACAGTTTATGGCAGCACAGAACAGAAAGCCAGCACCTGGACTCACTGTTTGGGTCTGCTTCCCGACTCCTATGCCTGGGAACTCTGCCACAATCAGGCACCCTTGTTCTTTTTGTGACCATGGGGATCCTGAGACAATACTGCCCCACCTGGGATTTCACCCTACTTCACCACCTGAGCATCTTTAAGCCAGGGACATCCCCCACTCTAGCAGACTTCAAAAAGTTCCGATTTTGCACTCCACTGCTTCTAATACTTTGCAGTAGCCTCCTTAAGCAGGGTCCCTCCCCTCTGCTATATCCTCCAATAGAATACCTCAGATTCAAGTCTCTGGTCGTCCTACCTTCCAAAAAGTGGTCACAGTTCTATCTGTAGAATTGTAGCATTTCTTTTCTCAGATCTCTGATTGGGTTCACAGGTATTCAGAATGATTTGATAACTATCTATACGTATTTGAGGGACTGGAAAAACTTAGGGTCCCCTACTCCTCCACCATCTTCAGTATATCTCCCACATATATTTTAAAATATCAACATAAGGGCCACCTGGGTGGCTCAGTTGTTAAGCATCTGCCTTCAGCTCAGGTCATGATCCCAGGGTCCTGGGATTGATCCCTACTCTGCGGGAAGCCTGCTTCTCTCTCTCTCTCTGCCTGCTTGTCCCCGCCCCCCACTGTCTCTCTCTCTGTCAAATAAATAAATAAAAATCTTAAAAATAAAATAAAATATTAACACAAGAGCAACTTTCTATATTGACCTTAATTGAGGTTTCTGCCATGAATTCACTTTAAGCACTTTAGATTAATGGACAAAATGTTCTGTTAAGAAGTCTCATCAGGGGGGGCTGCCTGGGTGGCTCAGTGGGTTAAGCCTCTGCCTTCAGCTCAGGTCCTGATCTCGGGGTTCTGGGATCGAGTCCCACATCGGGCTCTCTGCTAGGCAGGGAGCCTGCTTCCTCCTCTCCCTCCCTCTCTCTCTCTCTCAGCTTGTAATCTCTCTCTCTGTCAAATAAATAAAATCTTAAAAAAAAAAAAGAAGTCTCATCAGGGGGCACCAGGGTGGCTTGGTGGGTTAAAGCCTCTACCTCCAGCTCAGATCATGATCTCAGGGTCCTGGGATCGGCCCCACATGGGGCTCTCTGCTCAGAAGGGAGTCTGCTTCCCCCTCTCTCTCTGCCTGCCTCTCTGCCTACTTGTGATTTCTGTCTGTCAGATAATAAATAAAATCTTAAAAAAAAAACTTAAAAAAAAAAAAAGAAGTCTCATCAGGGGGCACCTGGCTGGCTCAGTTGGTAGAGCATGTGACTCTTGATCTCAGAGTCATGAGTCTGAGCCCCATTTTGGGCATAGAGATTAGTTTTTAAAAAAGGTTTTATTTATTTATTTGACACAGAGAGAGAGAGAACGCACAAGCAGGGGGAGTGGCAGTCAGAGGAAGAAGCAGGCTTCCTGCAGAGGACGGGGAGCCCAATGTGAGACTCTATCCCAGGACCCCTGGATCATGACCTGAGTCAAAGGCAGTTGCTTATCCAACTGAGCCACCCAGGCACCCAGAGATTACTTAAAAAAATAAGAAAAATTTAAAAATATATAAATAAATGTAAAAAAAGGAGTCTCAAAAAAAAAAGAAAAGAACTCTCATCTGTATCATGACTAAAATCTAAAATCCAAGTACCATGAGTTCTAGGACCAGCGGCAGTGCTGCCACTCTATTGGGTTCTGTCCAAGTCCCTTATAGCCTTTAGGGACAAGGGCATCCACCCACATTCACTCCATTTACAGCTGCAGTTTCTATAGTAATTCAGCATGTGTCACAGATTCATTGTATATCTACAAATTTTTAAGTATAACTTCTTGGGAACAAAAGTTGACCTAAACATAGAGGGAAAATATTTAGCTTCAAGAGACAAAATTTTACTGAGCTAGGGAAGTACAAAGATAAAAGAAATGATATGATGTTTATGCTTCTTAATAAAGTTGTTATGCCATATAAATATTTATGCACAACTTCTGAGAGTTCAGTATGTATGAATGGGTATAAAGATGTTATTTATATGCATTTTTTGAAATCTTGAATCAATCTAGAATTAATATTTGTACAGTGTGCATATATATAAATAATTCCTACTCTTCATAAACATACTTTTTCATGACTGTAAAATATTCCATCATAGATGAACCATGATTCGTTCAACTATGACTCTAAAGGTAAACATTCGAGTTGTTTTCAACACTCAAGAGTACCATAAAAAATGCTATGTATAAAACTTCCTGTATTCTGATTATTTCCTTTTTAAAAAAAGATTTTATTTATTTATTTGACAGAGAGAGATCACAAGTAGGCAGAGAGGCAGGCAGAGAGAGAGGGGGGAAGCAGGCTCCCTGCTGAGCAGAGAGCCCGATGCTGGGCTCAATCCCAGAACCCTGAGATCATGACCTGAACCAAAGGCAGAGGCTTAACCCACAGAGCCACTCAGGTGCCCCTCAGATTATTCCCTTAAAACAGATTTCTAGAGGTAAAATTACTGGATAGAAGTATATGATATATACTTCTTATATATCATATACAATTGTATATATCATATACAATTGTATATATCATATACAATTATATGTATATATGTATGTATATATGTATATATAATTATATGTATATATATATATGTATATATAATTGTTCTCCCTAAAAAGATTTTACTAGCTCTATCAGTCTCACCAGCAATGTTCAAGAGTACCCATTTCCTTATAGAAGATTTGGAGGCTGAGAACCACTCACATTCTGTGTATTAAAAACAACAAAAATTAAGTATTGGCTCACCAGCCCTTTCTTAGCCTTTGTTATATATTCTCTCTTCTATACCTACATGCCCAAGGTCCTATCTGTGATATCCTGACCACCGGGCAGCAAGTAGGTCTTACATATTAATTACCAACAATGAGTTTTAAGAGAATAAAGAACAGATGTGAGTTTTAGGCCAAAAATTTGTCCTCAAGAGATATCCACATCAGGGGCGCCTGGGTGGCTCAGTGGGTTAAAGCCTCTGCCTTCGGCTCAGGTCATGATCCCAGGGTCCTGGGATCGAGCCCACATCGGACTCTCTGCTCGGCGGGAGCCTGCCTCCCCCTCTCTCTGTGCCTGCCTCTCTGCCTACTTGTGATTTCTGTCTGTCAAATAAATAAAATTAAAAAAAAAAAAAGAGATATCCACATCAAAATCCCTGGAATCAATGAATGTAACCCTATTTGGAAAAGAATCTTCGCAGATGCCAACTGAGTGAAGCATCTTCAAATGAAGAGAAACCTTAGATTTTTTTCCAAGTAGGCCCTAAATGCCGTTACAAGTGTCCCTATAAGAGAGAGAGAGAGAAGAAGATCAGACACACAGAAGAGGAGAAGGCCATGTAAAGAGGGAGGCACAGATTGGGGCAATGTGGCCGCAGGCTCAGGGACGGTGGCCATCAGCCACCAGAATCTGGAGAAGGCAATAACAGATTCTCCCCCACGGTTTTGGGATCATGCCCTCCCCCACACCTTGATTTTGGACTTCTGGCCTCCAGCACTGTGGGAGAATACATTTCTGTTGTTTTAAGCCACCATTTTTTGTAATAATTTGCTACAGCAGCCACAGGAAATGAATACAATGTGTCACTGTGTTCTCTCAGCACTAGGCTGCGCCATTAAGACAAGACCTTTGATGGGGGCGAGGGTGGGGAGGTGGTGGTGGTGAAAGTATGATTCATTAGGGGTGCCTGGGTGGCTCAGCTGGTTAAGCCTCTGCCTTTGGCTCAGGTCTTGATCTCAGGGTCCTGGAATCGAGCCCCGCATCGGGCTCTCTGCTCAGCGGGAGCCTGCTTCCCTCTCTCTCTCTGCCTGCCTCTCTGCCTGCTTGCAATCTCTCTCTGTCAAATAAATAAATAAAATATTAAAAAAAAAAGAAAGAAAGAAAAGAAAGTATGATTCATTAAATAACCACCAGGTGGCAGTGCTATGTAGGAGCGAGCGAGGAAACAGCTACTTCCCTTCTCTCTTCCCCTTGGATATCGACCTTGCTTTCGTGACTCCATCCCACTAACTTGGAATCTTCTTTCTGGACCTAAAATGCTGCAGGCTTGGGCCTTGACCATCCACAGGTAGTTTAGATTATAAAGAAATTAGGTTGGGCGTATCAAGCGGTGGTAAGCAATGAAATGAAAATCTGGCTTTCAGTACTCTACATAGTAAAGCTTGAAGTATCAACAAAGCTGTAAACTTTGGGGCAAATAACACAAGTCTCCCTTTAGAGATATCTTTGGTCGAATAGTAAAAGTAGTCAAAGCTGGTGGCCTCTGTATTTCTAGCGGCTTCTCTTCAGCAAAAGCCCATTCTCAAATAACCATTGCTCCTTCTGCCCTAGGTCTTTCAATCATAAGGAAGGTGAATTTCTTAGCTAACATCTATGGGTCATGCATCCTACTGAGCCCTTCCACACATCATGAAATTTAATCCTTGAAGCAGCCTAGAAAAAGCTATTACAATTTTCCTGATTTTACAGAATGGCAAACTGAGGTTTGGAGAGGTTGAGTAACAGAGTTGCCGTTACTAAGAGGTGGAGTCAAGCCTCAAACCTTGGTCATCTCATATTGATTGCCATATCTTTTTTTTTAAGATTTTATTTATTTGACAGAGATCACAAGTAGGCAGAGAGGCAGGCAGAGAGAGAGGGGGAAGCAGGCTCCCCGCTGAGCAGAGAGCCCTATGCCGGGCTTGATCCCAGGACTCTGGGATCACGACCGGAGCTGAAAGCAGAGGCCCCAACCCACTGAGCCACCCAGGCACCCCTGATTGCCATGTCTTACTGCCTCTTGGGCTTCTGGCTATCTTTCCCTTCTCTAGTTAATTGAGCATTTACTGTCTGTATCAATCATTTGACATTTTAACCCCACCATTGCCTAACATTTTAATTATCTTTTTACATGAATATGTTATCTAATTAGACAGCAAACTCCGTTAAGCTAGGGGCTATACTTAGCTATGTTTGTAGCCCACCCAGCCCTGTGCACTGAGCCTTAAAGTTGTAGCTTTTCACTAAGTGCTTGTTAACATCTTTCACCTTGGGGAACAGTTTCCCCCAGTTAGAATCCTGTCCCATCACTTTGTTTAATAATTTTCCATTTAGAAAGATTCTATTGAGAACTTTATCTGATAACTACAATATTGTTAGGACTAGATTTAGAACTACCATAATCTGTAATAGCTTTATCCCCATTCTTCCTAAATGCTTTAGGATGCAATAGGCCACCTAGCAAAGGTTTAAGCTCCTCCTGGAGGTACAGTATAGGGAAATCAAAGATAATTGTAGGAAGTGACATTATTGGGTCAACGTCACCTTTTTAAGGTTTTTTGTTTTGTTTTGTTTTAAGATGTTTGTTTGTTTGTTTTATTTGACAGACAGAGATCACAAGTGGGCGGAGAGGCAGGCAGAAAGAGAGGAGGAAGCAGGCTCCCCGCGGAGCAGAGAGCCCGATGTGGGGCTTGATCCCAGGACCCCAAGATCATGACCTGAGCTGAAGGCAGAGGCTTAACCCACTGAGCCACCCAGGTGCCCCTAAAAGTGAAACTTTTAAAATATCTTTTTGTTAATATTTTAGTTTGATTTTTTTTTTCAAATTAATGACCTGGTTTTATATTTAGACTTCTTCCCAAGCATTTTTGCATTTGTAAAATGCAGACTGAATTTATTTCATAATATTGTAAGATGAATTACATAATATATGAATATATATGAATGGCTGAAATGTGTTCCTCCAGACTTCATACCTTGAAGCCCTAGCCACCAATACCTTAGAATGTGAATATATTTGGTGATAGTTCCAGGAGGGAAGTTTATAGCAATATGGGCTTGCCTCAAGCAGCAAGAAAAATCTCAAATAAACAACTTAACCTTATAAATAAAGAAGCTCGAGCAAGAAGAATAAACAAAACCCAAAACCAGCAGAAGGAAGGAAATAATAAAGATTAGAGCAGAGATAAATGCTATAGAGACTGAAAACAAACCAATAGAACAGATCAGTGAAACCAGGGCCTTGTTCTCTGATAAGATCACTGAAAGTGATAAGCCCTCTGGCCAGACTCAGCAGAAGAAAAAGAGAGAGGACTCAAGCAAACAAAATCACAAATGGAAGAGGAGAAATGACAACCAACACCATAGAAATACAATTATAAGATAATATTATGAAAAATTATCTGCCAACAAATTGGACTACCTGGAAGAGGTGGGATGAATTCCTAGAAGCATATAACATGCCAGGGCTAAAGCAGGAAGCGGTAAAGGGATTGAACAGACCAACTGCCAGTGGTGAAATTGAATCAGCAGTCAACGAACTCCCAACCAACAAAAGTCCAGGACCAGTGGCTTTGCAGGTGAGTCCTACACAATGTTTATTTTTATTTTTTTCAAAGATTTTATTCATTTATTTGACACACACACACACACACACACACACACACACACACAGTGTGGGGGAAAGCAGTAGGCAGGGAACCCGCTGCATGGCTTGATCCCAGGACTCTGGGATCATGACCTACGCTGAAGGCAGATGCTTAACCAACTGAGCCACCCAGTTGTCCCTCTACTGAATGTTTAGAGAGGGTTGGTGCCTGTTCTTAAAAGTATTCCAGAGGGTAGAGGAGGAATTTCATTCTGTGGGACTGGTATCACGCTGAGGCCAAAACCAGATGGAGACACCATGGAAAGGGCAAACTGTAGGCAGTATCTCTTGTAAACATGGATGTGGGTATCCTCAACAGGATGTTAGCAAACTAAAACCCACAATACATTGAAAAAATTCACAATGATTGGATGGGATTTATTCCTGTGATGCAAGTCAATATTCACAAATCATTCAATTTGATACATCACATCAATAAGGGAAAGGATAAAAACCACATTACCATTTCAATAGATGCAGAAAAAGCATCTGACAAAGTATAAGATCCATTCATAGTGAAAACCCTCAGTAAAGTAGGTCTAGAGGAAACACATCTCAACATAATGGAGGTCTTATATGAAGAACTCACAGATAGCATAATAGTCAATGGTGAAAACCTGAGAGCATTTCCCCTAGGGTCAGGAACAAGACAGGGATGTCCGCTCTCACCACATTTGTTCAGCATGGTACCACTAGAAGCCCTGGGTACAGCAATTAGACAACAAGAAGGAATGGAGGGCATCCAAATTAGTAAGGAAGGGCTAGAACTTTCACTATTTGCAGAGGACATATTACTATATATAGAAAACACTAAGGACTCTACAGGAAAACTACTGGAACTGATAAATGGATCCAGTTGAGTTTCAGGATACAAAGAGTGCAATGCTGGGCAAAATAAGTGAGAGAAAATACCATAGATTTCACTTATATGTGGAATTCAAGAAGTGAGGCAAACACATAGAAAAGTGGGAGAGAGAGACAAACCAAGTAATAGACTCTAACCTATGGAGAGCAAACTGAAATAGGTGATTAGAATTTAAGAGTCCACTTATGATGAGCACTGAGTGATGTGTGGAATTGTTGAAACACTGTATTGTATACTTAAGGCCGGTATGGCATACTATGTTGAGTATACTTGGATTAAAATAGAGAACTTAATTAAAAAATAAAGAAATAAAAGTTGGTAGAGTAGGCCCTAACTCAATCTGACTGGTGTCCTTAGAAGAAGCGGAAATGTGTGCACATAGAGAAAAACACTAGGGATGAAAGTGTGCAGAGAAAAGACCATGTGAGGACACAGTGAGAAGATGTTGGTCTACAAGCTAAGGAGATAGGCATCAGAAGAAGCCTTGATCTCAAACTTCTAGCCCCCAGAACTGTGAGACAATAAAGTTCTGTTGTTTAAGCCACCCAGACTGTGATATTTTGTTATGGCAGTCCTAGATAACTAATACAGTATGTAAAACTCAATGCCTGTCCCATGATAAGTACTCAATAATCGTCTTCAGTTCAGTTAGAGCTCTTGATATAGAAAACTATCCTTGCCAGCCTGGCAAGGATAATGTAAAATACAACTCTTAATGTAAAATACAATTCTTGTCAAAATGTAAAAGTTTTTTGAAATCCAAGCATGCTTCACTTACTGAGCAGAAAGCATGATTTTAAACTCCCATCTAGAAAGAATTGACCTGGCATAGTGGACTAGCAGAAATATACTTCATGAAACCAATTCTCTTTTCCCTTCACTTGCAAATATTAGCTACAGTTCAGTCTTTTCCAATGATACTATTTTGCTTTATGAATTGCCTAGGACTATTAAAAATTTTTGGTCATTGTAGAAAATTTAGAAACAAAAAATAATTAAAAAATAAATATTAATTGATAAGGGAAGAGTGCAGACACATTTTGACTTATATCTTTCCTTTTCTTTCTGTGCAAAAATTTTACCAGTTGGGGCACCTGGGTGGCTCAGTGGGTTAAGCCTCTGCCTTGCCTTAGGTCATGATCTCAGGGTCTTGGGATGGAGTCCCGCATCACTTTGGGTTCTCTGCTCAGCAGAGAGCCTGATTCCCTTCTTTCTCTGCCTATCTTTCTGCCTACTTATGATCTCTCTCTCTCTGTCAAATAAATAAATAAAAATCTTTAAAAAAATTTACCAGTTAAAATACTATTAATACAATCATGTATGTTTCTTTTTATGTTTAACTTTGGACAATAAACATTTCCTTGTTTTATATACATTATATATACATTTTATACATTTATATAAATTATATATACATTATATATACATTTTATATACATTATATACATTTATATACAAATGTAATGTAAAAATAATTTTTATCAGTGTAAGAATCCATCATATAGCAGTATCATAATTTATTCAACTTCTCTAATCTTGAGCATTTAGTTTATTTCTCTATTATAATAGGGCTGTCATTTGCTATGATGTGGATGGAACTAGAGTGTATTGTGCTAAGTGAAATAAGTCAGTTAGAGAAAGACAAATACCATATGATTTCACTCATATGTGGAATTTAAGAAACAAAACAGATGAACATAGGGGAAGGGAAGGAAAAGTAAAATAAGACAAAATCAGAGGAGACAAACCACAAGAGACTCTTAACAATAGGGAACAAACTGAGGATTGCTGGAGGGAAGGTGGGTGGGGGGAATGGGGTAACTGGGAGATGGGCATTAAGAAGAGCACTTGATGTAATGAGCACTGGGTGTTACATGCAACTGTAGAATTACTAAATTTACCCTGAAACTAATACTACACTAAATGTGAACTAACTTGAATTTAAATAAAATTTTGAAAAAGAAAAAATAGGGGCGCCTGGGTGGCTCAGTGGGTTAAGCCGCTGCCTTCGGCTCAAGTCGTGATCTCAGGGTCCTGGGATCGAGTCCCGCGTTGGGCTCTCTGCTCAGCGGGGAGCCTGCTTCCCTCTCTCTCTCTCTCTCTCTGCCTGCCTCTCCGTCTACTTGTGATCTCTCTCTGTCAAATAAATAAATAAAATCTTTAAAAAAAAAAGAAAAAGAAAAAATAGGGTTGTGATGAACATCTTTGTAAAAAAACCTTTGTCTTTTTCATTTTTTCTGATTACAAAGTAATATATGTTTATTATGAAGTATTCAAACATTACAGAAATGTATAATTTAGCACATGAATTAACATATATACATCACTTGGATATTTTTTTTACTTTGTATTCACTTTTTAAAATTTATGTGGACTAAAATTCACTCTTTTTGGTGTATTGTTCCATGAGTTAAGACAATTGCATACAATCATGTAACCACCACCACGATCAGGTGACATTCTATCACTCCCCCCAAAATTCCATTATTTTGCTCCTTTGTAATCAACCCTTTCTCCATCCCAACCATGGCAAGCACTCACTTGCTTTGGCTGTCTTTCTTCCTTTTTCCCTTCCCTTCCCTTCCTCTTCCCTCCCCTCCCATCCCCACTCCCTTCCCCCATTTTCTTTCTTTCTTTCCTTCTATCTTTATTTCTTTCTTTCACCTTTTCCAGAATGTGATATAAAAGACGTGAGGGCCAGAACTAAGATGAGGCAAGTGATGTGTCCATGGTACAGAATATAAGGAGGCACCCACTCTGTTTCTGACCCTGCACTTGCACAGCTCTGAGCACCGACTTGGCCTTATCCTACTCTAACCCTAGGAATCAGATACCATGTGCCTTTTTAACTTAACATAATGCATTAGAGAGTCATCATGCTGTTGCACTTAACAATGGTTGTTTATCCCCTTATATTGCTGTGTATTATTCCATTGTACCCCATTTTAAAAAATGCCATTGTCAATTGACAGATATTTAGGTTATTACCACTTTTTGGCTATTATGAGTAAAACTGCTAAGACCATTCATGTGAATGTCTTTGTGTGGATGTATGTTCTCATTTATCTTGAGTGTATACCTAGGAGTGGGATTGTTGGGTCATATGGTAAGTGTATGCTTTAACTTTTTGAGAAATGGCTGAAGTGTTTTCCAGAGAGGCTTTACCATTTGGTATTCTTACCAGCAATATATGAGAGTTTCAATACTCTGTACCCTCACCAACTCTTGTTATTGTCAGTTTTTGAAATACCCATGTAATAGGTGTGTTCATCACTTAGATTTAAGAATGGCTAACATTTTGTCATGTTAATCATCCATTTGAAGTATTTTAAATGATCATGTCATTCCATCCTTAAAAACTTTACTATGGATTTCTAAAATATAAGAATATTTCCTCATATAACCTCAATATCATTATTACACCTAACAAAGAATTAACAAAAATTCCTTAATATCATCTAAAACCCAGTCATATTCAAATTTCCCCAATTGTCACTAAATTTCTCTAAAGCATTCAGCATGAAAACATGAGCTAGGATATAAAATGTTACAGTCTGGATGTAGAAAGGGTAAGTATTGTTTCTTGAATATTTGTGTGTGTGTGTGTGTGTGTGTGTGTGTGTGTACATGTACTAGATTGCAAAATAACTATTTTTTACTGTGGGATATGGTCCCAAAAGTTGAAAAGCTTTGATATCAAAGGCAAAAGTTTCAATAAAGTCAGAAACAAAAGCAGATGTTCGATAGCATTGCTTCTTGTCAATGTTTTTCTGAAGGTCCCAGTCAATGAGACAAAGAAAGAAAAATGCATAAATATAGCAAAGGAAGAGACAAAACTGTCATTGTTGGCAGATAATATAATTTTCTTCTAAAAATGTGAGAATATAGATAGCCAAAAAGTTTTGTCTCATTGTTTTTTAAAGCTATCACAAAAATTTAATTTGCATATATTCAACCATCCACATCCATATCCAAATCTTCTCCCATGTGTAATTTCCAGTTATTCATAGATTGATGAGTGGTCAGAGTTGTGTGGTTCTGATCAATCTCACAGGAAAATGAGAGACAGTATCTGTTAAGTTTAGGTACAATGCAGTAGCATTGTTTATTTCTTGTTGTGTATTATGTTTGTTTTCCTGGCATACTTCCCCTTCCTTTTATTTTTTTAACCTTTCAATTGAAGTATACATACAGAAAACTGCAAATATCATAAATCTTATGAAAATTCATGAACTGAATACACTCAAGTAATGAGCAGCCCATCAACTAACAGAGTATTGATTGTTAGCATCCCAAAGCTCCCCTGTGTCCTTTTCAGTCACTACTTACCAGTGCTCCCAGATAATTAAAACAAATTTAACAACGGACTTAAAGTGCTACCTAATATTATGCTAAGTGAGACAATCAGAGAAAGACAATTATCATATGGTTTTACTCATATGTGGAATATAATGAAAAGCGCAGAGGATCAAAGGGACAGGGAAGGAAAACTGAATGGGAAGAAATCAGAGAGGGAGACAAACCACAAGAGACCCTGGACTCTGGGAAACAAACTGAGGGTTGTGGAAAGGCAGGTGGGTGGATTCATGGGATAACTGGATGATGGGCATTGAGGAGGACACATGATGTAATGAGCACTGGGTGTTATACACAACTAACAAACCACTGAACACTACATCAAAAACTAAGGATATACTATATGTTGGCTGATTAAATTTAAATAAAAAATTAAAGTGTTACCTATAAGTTGAATTAATGTAAACAAAATCATACTCTAACCACACCTGCTACAAAACAAATAATCTCTTGTAATGCAAGTAATCACTTGTTATTTGTTATCATCTGAACTTTGATATATATTTGGTTTTGTTAAAGCAGAGCACACTGTAAAATGTATTCCACAGACAAACTGGTATTACTTTTGAATTATTTGATAGCTAAAATGATCTATGACACTTCACCATCAATGGTGAAAGTAACTAAATTATCTATGTATTTACAATGTGTTGTCCTTTATGTTTAATGATAACATGGCTAATAGTAATAGAAATGTGGTTGAGTTCATAGTGTGATCAATTATTATTCTAGTACTATGTATATGTGAACATTATTCTTTAGTTTGTAACCATAAGAGTAGAATCTGCTGGAACTTGTGGGTTTGTCTCTTTATCTTATGACTAGGCAAATGTTTTTGCTCAAACTTGCCTTGCTTCAAACTTTTCTTAAAACATTTCTCTTGCCCTCTCTTCTTTCACTTGCCTTAGTTCCAGTCTTTGATCATGAGCTATTTGGGTACCCTACTGTCATTGGACATTAGGCATGTCCTAGGGTTGACCTCATGTGCAATTGTCAAAAAATGTTAATTATTTGCAGTGAGAAATGCAACTGCCATGGTGAATACATACCAGAAAGCTGCAGTTCTCAAAATTTATTGTGCATTAGATTCACCTGGGGTGCTTAATAAAATTTTATAGTCCCTCTTTCATTTGCATTATAGTTTTGCATCATATTGAATTTCATCTGCCATATGATTTAGTAACTCTCAGTGTGGCTCAGACATCTGTGTGGCAAGCCACATGGGACTAGACGGGGTTTTTGTCATGGTCCCTCCATTTCTCTGTCTACCCTGACATTTCCCAGACTCTTATGTTTCATCTTCTCTCCCCAACTTCTGTTATTGAAGGCTCATCCAAACCTGCCCTCTTCTGATGGTGTTCATTGCATTATTCCTTTGAGCTTTTTTTTCAGAATGAAAATCTAATAATTTCTTGTTCCCATTTCTCAGCACCATAGATGACTGGTTAATTCATAAGAAGACATTACTGAATGGTGGACAACACTCTCGGGTCCCCTCCCTCCTCTGGAGCTTTGTACTATCACTTTGCTATTGCTAAATAAAACTTGCTTTGCTGCAAAAAGAAATAAACAAAAACAAATAAAGACATTACTGGGTGGTAATCAACTAATATAACTCTCCAACTCCCTATTTAGCGAATGATTTCCATACCCAAGCCTTAACAATTTAATTGCCTTAAACAGTAGTGTTTATGTATGTGTAGTTTCTTTTTTTTTAAATTTTTTATTTCTTTTCAGCGTAACAGTATTCATTGTTTTTGCACCACACCCAGTGATCCATGCAATCTGTGCCCTCTCTAATACCCACCACTTGGTTCCCCCAACCTCCCACCTCCCGCCCCTTCAAAACCCTCAGATTGTTTTTCAGAGTCCATTGTCTATCATGGTTCACCTCCCCTTCCAATTTCCCTCAACTCCCTTCTCCTCTCCATCTCCCCATGTCCTCCATGTTATTTGTTATGCTCCACAAATAAGTGAAACCATATGATAATTGACTCTCTCTGCTTGACTTATTTCACTCATCATAATCTCTTCCAGTCCCGTCCATGTTGCTACAAAAGTTGGGGATTCATCCTTTCTGATGGAGGCATAATACTCCATAGTGTATATGGATCACATCTTCCTTATCCATTCGTCCGTTGAAGGGCATCTTGGTTCTTTCCACAGTTTGGCGACTGTGGCCATTGCTGCTATAAACATTGGGGGTACGGATGGCCCTTCTTTTCACTACGTCTGTATCTTTGGGGTAAATACCCAGTAGTGCAATTGCAGGGTCATAGGGAAGCTCTGTTTTTAATTTCTTGAGGAATCTCCACACTGTTTTCCAAAGTGGCTGCACCAACTTGCATTCCCACCAACAGTATAAGAGGGTTCCCCTTTCTCCACATCCTCTTCAACACATGTTGTTTCCTGTCTTGCTAAATTTGGCCATTCTAACTGGTGTAAGTTGGTATCTCAATGTGGTTTTAATTTGAATCTCTCTGATGGCTAGTGATGATGAACATTTTTTCATGTGTCTGATAGCCATTTGTATGTCTTCATTGGAGAAGTGTCTGTTCATATCCTCTGCCCATTTTTTTATATGATTGTCTGTTTTGTGTGTGTTGAGTTTGAGGTGTTCTTTATAGATCCTGGATATCAGCCTTTTGTCTGTACTGTCATTTGCAAATATCTTCTCCCATTCTGTGGGTTGCCATTTTGTTTTGTTGACTGTTTCCTTTGCTGTGCAGAAGGTTTTGATTTTGATGAAGTCCCAAAAGTTTATTTTCGCTTTTGTTTCCTTTGCCTTTGGAAACATATCTTGAAAGAAGTTGCTGTGGCTGATATTGAAGGTGTTACTGCCTATGTTCTCCTCTAGGATTCTGATGGATTCCTGTCTCACGTTGAGGTCTTTTATCCATTTTGAGTTTATCTTTGTGTACGGTGTAAGAGAATGGTCAAGTTTCATTCTTCTACATATAGCTGTCCAGTTTTCCCAGCACCATTTATTGAAGATACTGTCTTTTTTCCACTGGATATTTTTTCCTGTTTTTTCAAAGATTATTTGCCCAGGGGCGCCTGGGTGGCTCAGTGGGTTGGGCCGCTGCCTTCGGCTCAGGTCGTGATCTCAGGGTCCTGGGATCGAGCCCCGCATTGGGCTCTCTGCTCAGCAGGGAGCCTGCTTCCTCCTCTCTCTCTGCCTGCCTCTCTGCCTGCTTGTGATCTCTCTGTCAAATAAATAAATAAAATCTAAAAAAAAAAAAAAGATTATTTGCCCATAGAGTTGAGGGTCCATATCTGGGCTCTCTACTCAGTTCCACTGGTCTATGTGTCTGTTTTTATGCCAGTTATGTATGTGTAGTTTCAATGCATGTGGGAAATCAGAACAAGGGCACCACTTAGCTCACCCCGAAGCTGTTTGAAATTCTCTTTATATAGCTGTCTTTATATATGACTCAGTGGCTAAATGATTCCATAAAAATTCCTTGTGTGCTGTGATCTCACTGTTGATGATCCTCTCTGTCATTTTCCTATGTGGCCTAAAGTGACTGTTCATGAAACTATATGTGATGATCAGAAGAAAACCAGGAAGAGGTCTCACTGTCATAGAGAAGCCTGAATGCATGAACTTTTCTGTGATTTTTACTGTGGTTTCATGGTATCTGGATTCTCCAGCCATTTTACTGCCCCCAGTCATGCCAGTTTTCTTGATTTCCTTCTCCACATATTCATTGGTGGCATGCTGGTATTCAGTGAGTATGCAGGTAATAGAATTTAGCGATAACTTTGGCCTTTGAGTCAATAAAAATCTTGGGCTTTTCTGATAAGAGTTTATGGGTGATCTTGCTCCTCCCACCCCCATTTTTTTTTCTTTTAAAGTTGTACTTATTTGTTTGGATTAGTGTATATATTCACATGGTTCAAAAATAAAAAAAAAATAACAAGGTTTACATTTAGAACTCTCACACCCACTCCTGTCCCCATCTACCCTATCCTTTCAATCTTCATAAACATTTATTAATTTCTTATGTATCTTCTCAGTGTTTCTTTATGCAGATACACACAAAAATAAGTACAGAGATTCCTCATTTTATTGTGCTTCACTTTATTGCATTTTGCAAATATTTTATTTCTTTTTGTATTTTTGAATTGATGATTTTTGGCAACCCTGTGTCAAGGAAGTCTATTGGTACCATTTTCCCAAGAGTATTTGCTCACTCTATGTCTCTATGTCATAGTTTGATAATAATTGCAATATTTCAAACTTTTTTATTATTAACTTATTTGTTATGGTGATCTGTGACCAGTGAAATTTGATGTTACTCTGGTATTTGTTTTGGGGTGCCACAAATCACATCCATACAAGATAACAAGCTTAATCAATGTGTGTGTGTGTTCTGACTGCTCTCTCTACTGGCTATTCCTCCATCTCTGTCCTTCTCCTTGGGCCTCCTTATTCCATGAGACATAACAATACTGAAATTGGGCCAACTAATAACTGCACAACGGCCTCCAAGTGTTCAAGTGAAAGTAATAGTCATACATCTCTCTCTTTAAATCAAAAGCTAGAAATGATTAAGCTTAGTGAGGAAGGCATGTTAACGGGTGAGATAGGTCAAAAGCTAGGCCAACAGTTATTAGAGTTGTGAATGCAAAGGAAATGTTTATGAAGGAAATTAAAAGTTCTACTCCAGTGAATACATGAATGATAAAAAAGCAAAGCAGCATTATTGCTGATATGGAGAAAGTTGTAGAAGTCTGAATACAAGACCAAACTAGCCACAGCATTCCCTTAAACCAAAGTTTAATCCAGAGCAAGGCCCCAATTCTCTTTAATTCTATGAAGACTAAGAGAGGTGAGGAAGCTGCAGAAGAAAAGTTCAAAGCTATCAGACATTGGTTCATGAAGTTTAAGTAAAAAAGCCATCTCCATAAAATAAAAATGCAAGGTGAAGCAGCAAGTGTTGATGTAGAAGCTGCAGCAGGTTCTTCAGAGGATCTAGGTAAGATCATTAATGCAGACAGCTACACTAAATAACACATTTTCTTTTTTCTTTTTTTTTTAAAAGATTTTATTTATCTATTTGACAGACAGAGATCACAAGTAGGCAGAGAGGTAGGCAGAGAGAGAGAGAGAGAGGAGGAAGCAGGCTCCCCGCCGAGGAGAGAGCCCGATGTAGGGCTCGATCCCAGGACCCTGGGATCATGACCTGAGCCAAAGGCAGAGGCTTTAACCCACTGAGCCACCCAGGTGCCCCTAAATAACACATTTTCAATGTAGGTAAAGCATCCTTCTATTAGAAGGTGCCATCTAGAACTTTCATAGCTAGAGAGAAGTCAATGTGTGGCTTCAAAACTTCAAAATGCAGGCTGACTCTCTTGTTAGGGGATAATGCAGCTGATGACTTTAAATTGAAGCCAATACTCATTCACCGTCTCAAAAATTCTGAGGCCCATAAGAATTATGCTAAATATACTCTGCTTGTGCTCTATAAAGGGAACAACTAAAGCTGAAGTGACAGCACATCTGTCTACAACATGGTTTCCCAAATATTTTAAGCCCACTGTTGAGACCTACTGCTCAGAAATAAAAGATTCCTTTCAGAATATGACTAATTGACAGTGCACCCTAGATTAATATTGTTTTCATGCCTGCTAATATATTAGCATCCATTCTGCAGCCCATGAATCAAGGAGTAACTTTAACTTTTAAGTCTTCTTTTTTAAAAAGCATATTTATTTATTTGAGAGAGAGAGAGAGCATGAGTGGGGGTAGGGGAAGGGCAGAGGGAGGAGAGGGAGAAGCAGGCTCCCTGCTGCTCAGGGAGCTGACACTGGGTTAGGTTCCAGGACCCTGGGATCATGATCTGAGCAGAAGACAGATGTTTAACCGACTGAGCCACCCAGGTACCCTGACTTTTAAGTCTTCTTATTTAAGAAATACATTTCATAAGGCTATAGCTGCCATAGATAGTGATTCCTCTGATGAATCTGGGCAAAGTAAACTAAAAAACACTGGAAAGGATTCACCATTCTAAATGCCATTAAGAGCAATCATGATTCATGGGAAGAGGTCAAAACATCAACATTAACATGAGCTTGGAAGAAGTTGATTTCAGCTCTCATGGATTACTTTGAGGGGTTCAAGACTTCAGCTGCCATAACTGGATATGGTTAAAATAACAAGAGGATTAGAATTAGAAGTGGATCCTAAAGATAGGACTGAATTGTTGCAATGTCATGCTACAGCTTGAATGGGGGGCACCTGGGTATCACAGTAGGTTAAGCGTCCTACTCTTGGTTTCAACTCAGGTCATGATCTTTGGGTTGTGAGATTGAGCCCTGATAGGGCTCTGCACTCAGCGAAGAGTCTGCTTAAGTTTCTCTCTTCTTCTCCTTCTGTCCACCCCTCCCTCCTGCTGTCTCTCTTTCTCTAAAATAAATAAATAAATCTTAAAAAAACTTGAATGTATGAGGAGTTGCTTTTTATGGATGGGCAAAGAAAGTGGTTTCTTGAGATGAAATATACTCCTGGTGGAGATGCTGTGAAGACTGTTGAAATGACAACAAAAGATTTAGAATATTATATAAACTTATTTGATAAAGTATTGACAGGATGTGAAGGATTGAAGGAAGTTCTGCTGTGGGTAAAATGCTATCGGTCAGCCTTGCCCTCTGCAGAGCAATTATTTGTGAAAGGAAGAGTCAACTGATGCACCAAACTACATTGCTATCTTATTTTAAGAAATTGCCACAGCTACCACAACCTTCACCAACTACCACCCTGATCAGTCAGCTACCATTAACACTGAAACAAGACCCTCCACCAGCCAAAGGAATACAACTTGCTGAAAGATCAGATGATGATTAATATTTTTTAGCAGTAAAGTATTTTTAAATTATGTACATTGCTTTTCTTTTCTTTTCTATTAAAAAAATTATTTTTTCAGTATTCCAAGGTTCATTGTTTATGCACCACACCCAGTGCTCCATGCAGTACGTGCCCTCCACAATACCCACCACCAGGTTCACCCAATCCCCCACCCCTCTCCCCTCCAAAACCCTCAGTTTGTTTCTCAGAGTCCACAGTTTCTCATTGCTTTTTAAGGCATAATGCTATTGCACACTTACTAGACTCAGTAGAGTGTAAACATAACTTTTATATGCACTTGGAAAACAAAAAATTCATCTGACTCACTTTATTACAATATTTGCTTTATTGCAGTGTTCTGAAACTAAACCTGTAATCTCTCCAAAGTATGCTTATATTTATTCTAATTTCCTCCCTTTCTTACACAAAAGGTAACATATTAATATATGCAATTCTGCATCTTGCTTTCTTAACCTAAGTACATCCTGGAAACTATATCAGTGCTTACAGAACTCTCTCATTCTTTCTTACAACTTATGTAGTACAATATTCACTTATATCAATGTGTCATAGTTTATCTAGCCCCTATTGATAGACACTTGGGATTTTTTTCTTGTCTTTTTTCCACTTAGACTTTAACCTATCATCTGGTGTATGAAGGCATTGAACTTTATCTTTTGTTAATATAGCTACCTAGTTGTCTTAACACCATTCATTAAAAATAATGTTTTTAATTGAGGAAATACTCTACAGGAGAGGAAAAAATTTCTACTAAGTTCTTAACGCTAATCTCTTTTTATTAAAAATCTACATATATTTCAGATCAAGTATATTCACAGGTTCTGTTTTTATGCTTCCATCCAGAGTACCTCTCCTTGACTAATGTTTTTTATGACACAATTTGTCCAATAAGTTATCTCTATTTTTAATTCTTTTCACTATTCTGACAAGGTTCCTGAGAAATCTTTGGATGTCCCAATTTCGTTCCATTCTGAAGCAGAATATCAATGTATCTTATTAAAATTTAAATCCCTATCAAAAGATTTTGCCCAGAAGTTGAGATATCTCTAAGGCTAATTAATTTCAAAATTAAAATGTACACCACGAAGGTTTCTCAGACTCCAATCTTTCTTGACTACTTTTTTACAAGCATATGTGTTACATCTTGGTGTCATACGTTGGTATACTAGTTTTTATTGCTGTGTAACAAATTTAAGAGCTTCAAGCAATACACATTTATTATCTCACAGTTTCTATAAGTCAAGAGTCTGAGCACATCTTGGCTGTGTAATCTGCTCATAGTCTCACTAAGCTACAATCTAGGTGTTGGCCAGGGTGACAGTCTCATCAGAGTTTCAACTATGGAAAGATTCACTTTTCTTAGAGTGTTGGCAGGCTTCATCTCCATGAAGACTTCATCTTTGTGTCCATATATATATATATATATATATATATATATAGACAGATGGTATATGAGGATTCTTTGTATTATTTATGCAACTTTTCTCTAAATTTGAAAGTATTTTCAGGAGAAAGTTAAAAACATTTCAGTATGTATGATTAATTCTCTTCAAAAATTAACTGTGATATCATTATCATACCTAAAGGTTTTTTTTAATTCAAATACTTTGAGACCATCAAATATCCAGTGTTCAAATTTTCTGTTGTCCCATAAATGTGTGTGTGTGTGTGTGTGTGTGTGTGTTTACAGCTGGTTTGTTTGAACTATAATTCTAATAGGAACCACACTTGTTTGATATGTCTGTTTCTGTTAACCTATGGATTATTTCACCTTCTACATTTTCTTCAGATTATTTTGCTGATTGTATCACAGATCATAATTCAATACATAGATATCCTGGGATGCCTGGGTGGCTCAGTAGGTTAAGCATCTGCCTTCAACTCAGGTCATGATCTCAGGGTCTTGGGATGGAGTCCCCATCAGGCTTCCTGCTCAGCAAGGAGCCTACTTTTCTCCCTCTGCCCCTGGCTTCTGCTTTCTCTCTGACAAAGAAACAAACAAAAACCAAAAAACAAAACAAAAAGAACCCCAATACATAGATATCCTAATAACTATATCATCCAATAATATAACTAAATGCCCTTTAATATAATATCCATTGTTGAATACTCAAAATAGAAGCTAGATGTTTAAAAGCCATTTTTTCTAGTATAAGAGGTAGGAGTTTGGACCCTTGGGACCTTCAAATTGCTACCAACTGTTTAATTTTTATAAGTACATGAAAATATAAGCATAGGCAAGACATGGACAGAAGTCTAGGCAGTGGCCACGGTGGCTGAAATCTGTCTTTAATATTCCTCAAAATTGCTATGTTTATCTCTTCATGGGCTGAAGAATGTGTTGTAGGATATCATCAGGTCTAGGACTCAGCAAAATTAGGACCCAGGCAAAGTATATGTAGTTGTTTTATTTTACTTATTTTTTAAGATTTTATTTATTTATTTGACAGAGAGAGACACAGCGAGAGAGAGAACAGAAGCACGGGGAGTGGGAGAAGCAGACTTCCCGCTGAGCAGGGAGCCCAATGTGAGGCTCGATCCCTGGACTCTGGGATCATGACCTGAGCCAAAGACAGATGCTTAACGACTGAGCCACCAAGGCGCTCCTATGTAATTGTTTTAACATATGTCCATTCATCTATATTTCTCCCTTCAAGAGGTGAAACCCAATTCTTCTATCCCCAAATGTGGGCTGGACTAGTGGTTACTTCTAATGAATAGAATATGGCTGAAATGATGGTGTGTGACTTCTGAGACTAGGTCATAAAAGGCATGATGGCTTCTTCCTCTTTCTCTCTTTTAGCACTCATTCTGGGGGAAGTTAGTTGCCTTGTCATAAGGACACTCAAACAGCACTATGAAGAGACCATGTGGTGAGAAAGAAGGTGCCCATGTTGGCAGGGGTTCCCTGCCAACAACCATGTGAGTGCATCATCTTGAAAGCAGATCCTCCAGTTCCAGTCAAGCCTTCAGATAACTGCAATGTCATGAGTGACCCAGAGTGAGAACCACCCAGCTTTGTTCTTGAATTCAAGACTCACAGAAACTGAGATTTTTTTTTTGTTGTTTTTAGGTGCTGAATTTTGGGACAAATAACATTAGATAAGTAATACACTTTATAATCTTTAAAAAGGTTATTTATTTATTTATTTATTTATTTATTTATTTTGGAGAGAGAGAGAGACAGACAGACAGACACAGAGAGAGAGCGAGGGGAGGGGCAGAGGCAGAGAATCCAAGCAGACCCCCTACTGAGCATGGATCCTGATGCAGGGCTTGATCTTATGATCCATGAGTTCATGACCTGAGCCAAAATCAAAAGTTGGATGCTTAATCCACTGAGCCCCCAAGTGCTGCTGTATTTTTTTAAAGATTTTATTTATTTATTTGACAGAGAGAGATCACAAGTAGACGGAGAGGCAGGCAGAGAGAGAGAGAGAGGGAAGCAGGCTTCCTGCTGAGCAGAGAGCCCGATGCGGGACTCGATCCCAGGACCCTGAGATCATGACCTGAGCCGAAGGCAGCAGCTTAACCCACTGAGCCACCCAGGCGCCCTGTATTTTGTTTTTTTAAGTAGGTTCCATGCCCAGCATAGAGCCCAACAAGGGGCTTGAACTCATGACCCTGAAATTGAGACATGAGCTGAGAGAGACATCAGTAGTTGGCTGCTTAACCAACCAAGACACCCAGGCTCCCCTATACGTTGCAACTTTTACTTGTGTATGAAAGATGTAGTAATAATTTGAGGCTTTTGATAATGTTGTCTTCCTTCAGAAAGTGTTTATATTTGTTTCTTCCTGGTGGACTACTAAGCTAGAGGTATTAGAAATTCCAAGTCACTTTATTCAGTCATGGATTGAGGTAATAAGAATCTGGGCTTCATGTGAGAGCTGATCTATTTCCTATTCACTGTTATTCTTAAGGTGCCTTTCAAGGTCACAATCCAAAGCCTGATGTTTTGTGAAAGCCCCCTTTCCTTGGTAGGCCTTGAATTCTAATTTTTCCTCTATATTCCCCTGAACCTAACCAACGTTATGCTAGGTCTCTTCCCTGCCTCTTCTGGAATTGGTAGATGTCCTTATGGGGAAAATAGCCCCAAATATAGACTTAACTTCTCTAGGTTTCATTTTTCTCTTGAATCTTGACTTTATAATTCTTCATTACACTTCACTAACCTTGATAGTTCTCTAATACCTTGAATGGATGCTTTTAGAATTTGTCCAGATTTTCTGTTTCTCGATGGGAGTATTAGTTCCAATTACCGAGTCCAAGATAACCCCAGTAGTGGGGGTGAAACCTCCCCCAAGAATGAACTTTTAAAAATGTAAACTTGATCATACCACTCTTGCTTAAATCCCTTCAACAGTGTAGAAGGATATTTTCAGCTGCAAGCAACAGTATACTCAGTGAAATGTGGCTTAAAGTATAGAGTTTGTTAATCTCAATGATAAGAAATTGGGTAATAGTAATGCAAGCAGGCTAGGTCTGAGGATGCAGAGTGGGTACCACAGGATCAGCAAGAGGGTCCTTGGCTTTGCTCAGGATAGAAATAAGATGAGAGCCAGAAGGAAGTGAGAGCACAGTTTATTGAAGACAGAGAGAGCAGATACAGACAAAGCATTTGGGAGACTTAGAAAGGAAAGGAGCATGATTCTTTCTTTGGGGTCTGGGGGTTTTTACTGGGAATGATGGTCTGGCGTACATGTCCTTTCAGGCATCCAGGAACTGGTTGAACAAGGATTAGTGCTCAGGTGTCCTCCGTAAGTCACTTATACCCTGGAGCAAGGGGTCTTGGTGTCAAGGTATTTAGAGTAGGTAGTCTTGGGGAATGTTCACGAAGACCTTGCTTGTTCACGCCTTAGGTGTTACCTATTGTGCTGAAAGAAGTCATTAACTCCTTGTCCTTTACAAGGAGGACATACATCAAGGCATGTGTAAGGCAGGCAGGGGTGGTTTCTAACAAGAATAAAAGCAGGAAAAGGAGCAAAGAAAAGAAAGAAGTGGTTTTTTTTTTTTTTAAATGGGATCCTTCAGTCTCCCTGTCTGATTAGGGCAGAGCCATGGTTGGTTAATTCAGTAGGTCACTGATATCATCAAGGACCCAGGCTCAGTAATAAAACACCTCAAAATTTAATACCTTAAAACAACAAATAGTTAATTGAATTGAAATTAATAGTTAATTAACTATTAACAAATAGTTAATTGAATTAAAAAAACAACAAATATTTATTATTTCACAATTTCTGTGTGTCATGAATTTGGAAACAGCTAACTTTATTCTGGTTCAAAGTCTCTCATGAGATTGTAGTAAGGATGTTGGCCAGAACTTCAGGTATCTGAAGGCTTACGTGGCCCTGCAGGATCCACTTCTAAGATGGCTCATTCACATGGCTACTGGAAGGAAGCCTTTGTTCTTTGCTGACTGTTGATAAGAGCTTCAGTTTGTAACCACATGGGCCTCTTCATCAGGCTGTTTGAATGTCCTCATGACATGGCAGCTGGTTTCCCCAGACTGAATGATCTAAGAAAGAATAAGGAAAAATCCACAATGTCTTTTAAGACCTAGTCTTGGAAATCACATGTAGTCATTTCTATCACATTCTGTTTGTAACTGGGGTGAAGGGGTACAAGAACACCTGGCTCTGGGGGTCCCAAATACACCAGATTTGGCCACTCATCACTGACAAAATCCAAAGGCAGAGAGGAGATGAGTGATGGTGAGACAAGAAAGGAATTTATTTCAGTGAAGCCAATGCTGGTAAAACAGTGGACTAACATCTCAAAGACCGTCTCCCAAATGCTGAACATGCTTCTGGGTTTATATAAGGTTATGTGGGACAAAGATCTTATACTGTACACAAAGATAAACTTAAAATGGATGAAAGACCTAAATGTGAGATAGGAATCCATCAAAATCCTAGAGGAGAACATAGGCAGTAACCTCTTTGACCTTGGCTGCAGCAACTTCTTACAAGACACGTCTCCAAAGGCAAGGGAAACAATAGCAAAAATAAGCTATTGGGACTTCATCAAGATAAAAAGCTTCTGCACAGCAAAGGATACAGTCAAGAAAACTAAAAGGCAACCTACAGAATGAAAGAAGATATTTGCAAATGACATATCAGATAAAGGGCTGGTATCCAAGATCTATAAAGAATTTCTCAAACTCAATATCCAAAAAACCCAAATAATACAGTCAAGAAATGGGCAGAAGATATGAACAGACACTTCTCCAAGGAAGACATACAAATGGCCAACAGACACATGAAAAAATGCTGCATGTCACTTGCCATCAGGGAAATAAAAATCAAAACCACAATGAGATATCACCTTACACAAGCTAGAATGGCTAAAATTAACAAGAGAGGGAAAAACAGATGTTGGCAAGGATGTGGAGAAAGGGGAACCCTCTAACACTGTTGGTGGGAATGCAAGCTGGTACAGCTACTCTGGAAAACAGTATGGAGGTTCCTGAAGAAGTTAAGAATAGAGCTATCCTGCAACCCAACAATTACATTTCTGAGTATTTACCCCAAAGATATAGATGTATGAAAAGAAGGGGCACATGCACCCCAATGTTCACAGCAGCAATGTCCCCAATAGGCAAACTATGGAAGGAGCCCAGATGTCCTTCAACAGATGAATGGCTAAAGAAGATGTGGTTCATATATACAATGGAATATTCATCAGCCATCAGAAAAGATGAATACCCACCATTTGCATTGACATGGATGGAACTAGAGGGTATTATGCTAAGTGAAATAAGTCAGTCAGAGAAAGACAGTCACATGGTTTCACTTATATATGGAATATAAGGAATAGCACAGAGGATCATAAGGACAGGGAGGGAAAGTTGAATGGGAGGAAATCAGAGAGGGAGACAATCGATGAGAGACTCTTGACTCCAGGAAAAAACTGAAGGCTGCGGAAAGGTTGGTGGGTGGGTTGATGGGGTAACTGGGCGATGGGCATTAAGGAGGGCATGTGGTGAGATGAGCACTGGGTATTATACACAACTAATAAATCATTGAACATTACATCAAAAGAAAAGAGATAAGCTGGAAAGAATGCAATCAATTAGGAAGCATAGAGTGAGGTCAAAAGTGTGGTAGTTTAAGTCCTCTTTCATGTTCATCAAAAGTGAGCAAGTATAGACCACATTCAAGAATAGGGAATTGGACTCTACTTTATTGAAAGGATGAGTATCTAATAATTTGTGGACACATTTTAAAAGTACCATGAATTGCAAACATAATATTCTCATGGGACGGCATCCCAAGCAAGAAGTTGGGAGTAGGGGCTTGCTCCTATAGCTGCTCTCTCTTTTAGCAGAGAGCGAAGTCCTTCCCAGAAAGTGTTAGCTGACTTCTTTTAGTTTTTTGAGTAGGTTCCACTGTTCAACATAGGGCGTGAACTCACAGCCCTGTGATCAAGAGTCATGTACTCTAACCACTGAGCCAACCAAATTCCCCTGACTTCTTTTTTTTTTAAAAAGATTTTATTCATTTATTTGACAGACAGAAATCACAAGTAGGCAGAGAGGCAGGCAGAGAGAGAGGAAGGGAAGCAGGTTCCCCACTGAACAGAGAGCCGGATGTGGGGCTCGATCCCAGGATCCTGGGATCATGACCTGGGCCAAAGGGAGAGGCTTAACCCTCTGAGCCACCCAGGTGCCCCTTCCCCTGACTTCTTATATATCATTTGCCTAAATTCAGTAAATGCACATTCCCAGGCCAATTCATGACAAAGGGGAATGGGATACCAGGCTTAGTTTAAGCTCAGCTAGGATTCATCCCTTGAGGCTGTGAGATTAGTTTACCTTTCCTGAGTACTTGTCTTGGGCCCAATAATCAAATCAGGTTTCTGTTAGGAAGGAAGATGGTGGCTGGGGAATGGCTGTTGGGTGGCTTCAGTGACTTCAAAAAATGGATTCTCATTGCTCTTAAGATAAAAGTTGCATCTTTATTATGGTTATAAGTGTGGAGTTATTCTTAGAAAATATATTACAAGCCCCAAGGAGTGACTGTGGAAGCAGCTGAAACATCACCAGCATTCGGGCTCTCAGGCTGTTGAATGCAATGGCTCAGTAGGAGCAGGATCCCATGATCCCCAGGGGCAGGGCATAAGTGAGAAGCTATGAAAGAATGTGACCCTTATTCTCCCCTTTCTGCACCTGGTGATTGCCAGCCCAAACGTCCCACCCCTCACTTATCCCATGACTGCCTCCCTGCATGCCTAGTAGGGGAAAACGCAAGCCTGCTTCAAGATATTTGCCATCCCTTTGTACTCCTTTCCCATGCTTGGAGGCATCTCTCCTTGCTTTTCTGATAAAAACAAAAGAAAACAAAATAAAAACTCTGTGCAGGATTCAGCTGCTGTGGCTCTCCCTTGCAGAGGCAGCCCTGCACGGCTGCTTAGATTGGTATCTGAGAACTTTATGTCAGTGCATTATGACATATAAGGCCCAAAGGATCTGGTCCCTGCTTACCTTGTCTTTGATTTTATTTTTTTTCAAATTTTTATTTGAATTCTAGTTTGGTGGGGTGCCTGGGTGGCTCAGTGAGTTAAGCTTCTGCCTTTGGCTCAGGTCATGGTCTCAGGGTCCTGGGATTGAGCACCGCATCAGGCTCTCTGCTCAGCAGGGAGCCTCCTTCCCCGCCTACCCCCCAACCCCTGCCTCTCTGCCTACTTGTTATCTCTCCCCTCTCTGTCAAATAAATAAATAAAATCTTAAAAAAAATTCTAGTTAGTTAACATATAGTGTAATATTGGTTTCAGGAGTAGAATTCAGTAATTAATCACTTACATATAATACCCAGTGCTCATCACAATAAGTACCTCATCACTACCCATCACCCATTTAGCACATCCTCTCCCCACCTCCCCTTCATCAACGCTCAATTTGATTTCTATAGTTAAGAGTCTCTTGTGGTGTCCTTCCCTCTCTTTTCTTCCTCTATGTTCATCTGTTTGGTTTCTTAACTTCCACATATGAGGGAAATCCTATGGTATTTGTCATTCTCTGATGGACTTATTTCACTTAGCATAATACACTCTAACTCCATCCATGTATCTAGTTAAGAAGTTGCTAAGGCTGATGTCACAGAGGTTAGTGCCTGTGTTCTACTCTAGGATTTTGATGGTTTCCTGTCTCACATTTAGGTCATTCATCAATTTTGAATGCATTTTTGTGTATGGTATAAGAGAGAGGTCCAGTTTCATTCTTTTGCACGCGCTTTTCCAGTTTTCTCAATACCATTTGCCGAAGAGACTGTCTTTTTTCCACTGGATCATCTTTCCTACTTTATCAAAGATTAGTTGACCATATATTTGTGGGTCCATTTCTGGGTTTTCTATTTTGTCCCATTTCATCTATGTGTCTGTTTTTGTGCCAGCTCCATACTGTCTTGATCTCTACAGCTTTGTCATATAGCTTGAAGTCTGGAATTGTTATGCCCCCAGCTTTGCTTTGCTTTTTCAAGATTGCTTTGGCTCTTTGGTGTCTTTTGTGGATCCATACAAACTTTAGTATTGCTTGTTCTAGCTCTGAGAAAAATGCTGGTGTTATTTTGATAGTTATTTCATTAAATGTGTAGATTGCTTTGGGTAGTATAGTTCTTGGGGTCTAGTTGGTGACACCTCATTTTATCTGGACCTTAAGTGCCATGTGTGGAAAACATTTATGTTTCTGACTCGAATTACTTCATTCTGTTACCTGAAACTGGGTTTGCCTCTTGGTGGGTGTGGAGCCAAAAAACACAACCAAGCCAAATAATAGGAAAAACAAGAGTTTTACTTTCTGCAAGTAAAGGAGAACACCAGGGATATTTCCCAAAGCAGTATCAAACAGCTCAAACAGCAAAACTGGGGAAGTTTTTTTTTTTTTTTTAATTTTTTAAATTTATTTTCAGCGTAACAGTATTCATTGTTTTTGCACCAAACTTGGGAAGTTTTAAGCTGAGGGTTCACACAAATTCGTAAAGGGGCTTGTGCAATGGGGAATTCAGCATGGAAAGGAGGCAAAAGTCATTTCAAGGTGACAGAGTCCCGGTCAAAGTTATGAGGTCCAGCAAGGATCAGTATCATCAGTTCTTTGGCTTTTCTTGGTCGGTATCTGAATGCTCAAAAGGATTTAGATCCTGCGAAGATAATTCAAGAACATATGTCCCGCATATGAGTGAAACCATATGATAATTGTCTTTCTCTGCTTGACTTACTTCACTTAGCATAATCCCCTCTAGTTCCATCCATGTTGATGCAAATGATGGGTATTCATCCTTTCTGATGGTTGAGTAATATTCCACTATATGTATGTACCACATCTTCTCTATCTACTCATCTGTTGAGGGGCATCTTGGCTCCTTTTACAGTTTGGCTATTGTGGACATTGCTGCTAAGAACACTGGGGTGCATGTGCCCCTTCTTTTCATTACATCTGTATCTTTGGGGTAAATACCTAGTGGTGCAATTGCTGGGTTGTAGGGTAGCTCTATTCACTCATATGTGGAACATATGCAATAGCACAGAGGACAATAGTGGAAGAGAGGGAAATCTGAAGGGGAGGAAATCAGAGAGGGAGAGGAACCATGAGTGTCTATGGACCCCGGGAAACAAACTGAGGATTTCAGAGGGGAGGGGTTTGGGGGGGTAACAGGGTGATGGGTATTAAGGAGGGCATGTGTTGTGATGAGCACTGGGTGTTATACATAACTAATGAATGAACACTACATCAAAAACCAATGAGGTACTATATAGTGGCTAACTGAACATAATAAAAAAATAAAATCTTTTCAGCCTATAAAAAAAAGAATGTATGTCAAGGTCAATCTTTACTTTTGAATCATAATTGAGAGTTTTACCATTGTATTACTCTCCTGGATATGATTAGGTTATCTCTTGGCCTGAGAGTAGCTGTTTGTTCTTACATTCTTTCACAAGATGGCCAAGCGCCTAAAATGACTTTTCTTTGTAAGAAAGCTATTGAAACAAGGAAACTGAAGGACTCCATAAAAATCTGCTTTTGCAGCAACCTCTTCGACCTCAGCCGCAGCAACATCTTCCTAGGAACATCGCCAAAGGCAAGGGAAGCAAGGGCAAAAATGAACTATTGGGATTTTATCAAGATCAAAAGCTTTTGCACAGCAAAGGAAACAGTTCACAAAACCAAAAGACAACTGACAGAATGGGAGAAGATATTTGCAAACGACATATCAGATAAAGGGCTAGTGTCCAAAATCTATAAAGAACTTAGCAAACTCAACACCCAAAGAACAAATAATCCAATCAAGAAATGGGCAGAGGACATGAACAGACATTTCTGCAAAGAAGACATCCAGATGGCCAACAGACACATGAAAAAGTGCTCCATATCACTCAGCATCAGGGAAACACAAATCAAAACCACAATGAGATATCACCTCACACAAGTCAGAATGGCTAAAATTAACAAGTCAGGAAATGACAGATGCTGGCGAGGATGCGGAGAAAGGGGAACCCTCCTACACTGTTGGTGGGAATGCAAGCTGGTGCAACCACTCTGGAAAACAGCATGGAGGTTCCTCAAAATGTTGAAAATAGAACTACCCTATGACCCAGCGATTGCACTACTGGGTATTTACCCTAAAGATACAAACGTAGTGATCCGAAGGGGCACGTGCACCCGAATGTTTATAGCAGCAATGTCTACAATAGCCAAACTATGGAAAGAACCTAGATGTCCATCAACAGACGAATGGATAAAGAAGATGTGGTATATATACACAATGGAATACTATGCAGCCATCCAAAGAAATGAAATCTTGCCATTTGCGAAACGTGGATGGAATTAGAGGGTATCATGCTTAGCAAAATAAGTCAATCAGAGAAAGACAACTATCATATGATCTCCCTGATATGAGGAAGTGGAGTTGCAACATGGGGGGTTAAGGGAGTAGGAGAAGAATAAATGAAACGAGATGGGATTGGGAGGGGGACAAACCATAAGTGACTCTTAATCTCACAAAACAAACTGAGGGTTGCTGGGGGGAAGGGGGTTGTGCGAAGGGGGGTGGGGTTATGGACATTGGGGAGGGTATGTGCTATGGTGAGTGCTGTGAAGTGTGTAAACCTGGCGATTCACAGACCTGTACCCCTGGGGATAAAAATATAAGTTTAAAAAAATTAATAAAAAAAATTTAAAAAATCTGCTTTTGTTCCTTCTCCTGTTTCACTTAGTCCTAGGCCCTGCACCTCCTCCTGACTTTAGACATGCCTTGTAATGTAAATAGAGTATGTGCTCCTGGCAAGAGACAAAGAGTTAATGATTTCTCTAGAATAGATAACGTCTAAAGACCAGGTGAGAGTGAACAGAAGAAGCTATCATATCCATATTACAGACCACTGGCCCTAGAAATCTTGTTCCCTTGCTCTAAGGAATGCTAAGACTCCCTTGCTCTAAGGAGTAACACCTGGTCTTTGTTCTAACCCGTTCCTGGATGCCTGAGGGGACACATACACCAGGCAGTCACCCTCAATTAAAAACCCCAGGCCCCAAATACGAGACTCGCTTTTTTCCTTTTCAAGACCTCCGCATGCTTCGCCTGTACCTGCTGTCTTTGATAACTCTGCTTTAACTTCCTGCAGCCTCACGTTTGATGTCTACCCTCAGCACAGCCAAGGACCCTCTTGGTTGGGCGTGAGGGACTCCCTCTGGTTCCTAGGACTGGTCTGTAGGCATGCCTATATCTGGTTTTTCTTTTCCAGGGAACCCCTAACGCTGTTTACAATTCCAGCCAACTCTGCAAACATGTGGGGCATGGAGTCCCCATTTCCTGTCTGTATTACAGTATAATATGTATGGACTCTTCATCTGCCCTGCCTACATTTGAATCCACCACTTACAAGGCCTAAATCCCTAAGCAACCCACTAAAGCTCTTTCTGCATCATTTACTTAATCTGCAAAGTGAGAAAGGCAATACCTACCTCCGAGTTTTGTGACCATTATTAGTGCATATGTGAAAAATGCTATCTGCTTGTCATTAGCGTTATGTCAAAACCAGAACAATTACATAACACTTTTTACTATAAGAGATGGGACCTGGGCCTTTCCCGGATTCTGAGAGGTCTCAGTAATTAGCAGCCTTGCTTAGAATTCCATTTTGGGGAGCCAGGAAACCCAATTAGTTTTCCAGAGGGAAGCGCCTTTTGCATCAATCCTGGCAGGGTTGCCAAGAAATTCCTGGGTTTGAGGGGGGGGGCGATGCTTTCCTTCTGGCCATTGTGTCTGTGCACCGCGCTGCATCGGCTCCGGGCACCGGGGCAGAGGCCCGGGACCTCTCGCGCTCTCCTCGTCCGCCCGGAGGCGCCACCCCGAGCCCTTCCCTGCCCCCTGCCCACCCCGCGGCCCCGCCTCCTGCTCCCACCCTCGAGTCACGAAGGTCTGGGGCGGCTCGCTGCGTGCCGGACGTGACAAATGAAAACCGCACGTCCCACCAGTGTTCTCGCAGACGGCGCCTCGGAGGCAATGGCGGAGTGCTGGCGCGTCGCGGCCGCGTCCAATAGCAATGGCCGGGCGCTGCGCGAGGGAGAAGGGGAGGAGCGGTAGGCGGGGCGGTGTGGCCCGGGCAGCTTTCCGCATTCAGCACGCAACTGGAGCGCGAGTCGGCCGCGTTCTTCTCCAGTGTTTCGGCTCTCAGCCTCGTGGCCCTTGTATTGCCAGGATGTCGCTTTCTAACAAGCTGACTCTGGACAAGCTGGACGTGAAGGGGAAGCGGGTCGTCATGAGGTAATTCTACACGTCTGCTCGTGCTTCCCTCAAGGGCTTGGCCGCAGTCTCTTCGGCCCGAGCCAACTTGCTTCCGCTCCTGCCCAAAGTTGCTCTTAGTCCCCCGCTCGGCCCCGTGGGTTCTGAGCCTGCAGAGTGAGGCTTTCCACCATTGTGGTCGAGGCTTTGCCCCAATTTCACGGTTTCTGTCCTCCTCGTCTTCGCCCGGAAGGGGAGCCGTTTTTGCCCTTTGCTGGTGGATCCGCCGAGGAAGGGCTCAGTTCTGGCTCAGATGACCCGTTTTGCCCTATTTCCTATTCCTGAAATGCAGTTCTGTCGCCTCCAGCTCCCACCAGGCGAGGTGAGGCCTAATGCTTAGCCTTCAAATTCCTAGGCCCCAAAGAAGGGACCTTGAAAGGTCATGTGGTTACTTTCCCTTCCCCCACCGCCCTGGATCATCCTAGAGAGATGAGAAATGGCACAGATTTTGAAGGTCCCTGCACAAAAGGGAGGTTTTCCCCAAAAGATGTTGATTTCGATGTTCAGGAGTAGGACCCCCTGAAACATGGAGGATGGGAGGGTGAGGAGGGGTGGGGCACACTGAAGGATACTCTGCAGAGCTTATGTAACAGGCGGCACCGTTGGACTACAGGGCATGGGGTTTACATCAGAATGGTGACACATACTGGCTAGTGGTAGAGCAGCAGGGCGTGGGTGCTTTACCGTGCTGTTCTTCAACCTCACCTCACAGAAGGCAAGAGAAGCAGGATAGTGGAGGTGAGGATAGGCTACCCATGCACTTGGGGGTCTTTTACTCTGCACGTGTGGATCCTGGTCACTTACCATGGGACTCCCTTACATTCCAAAATTAGCAGTGTGGTGTATGGAGCTTTTACATTTATCATTTTGGTAACGTGTGGTACATTTGCAAGCTAGGAGCAAAGTGCAGGACAGTTGGGTATGTAACTGATGGGTCAACTGTTGATAAACCTTGATAGGATCCAAGGGTGGCATGTTTTCTGGGTGGCAGGGCTTGATTGATAGCCTTGTGCAGCCCTGTCCTTTTTGGGAAGTGGTTGATAGATGGACAGGCATGTGAATGGTGTGATCCAGCCCCTTTGCCAATTGGGGTGGTTCAAGTGAGGGCATCTTTTGGATATTAACAGACACACAAGGTTGTAGGGAATCTCCCTTCACCCTAGGCTTAAACATAGGAGGGCACTCTGAATTTCAGAACTGTGGGCACTGTAAAAGTTAATGCAGTTCTACCCTTTTCTCTGATTTTATCATGGACACTTTTAGTTTTGCATGTCGCTGCCTCTGCCTTGTTGTGGAAATAGAACAACTCAGCAGCTTATGGCCCTGAGAAGCGCTTAGTGTCTACATTTTCCCAAATGACCTAGGTATTTGCAATCTGGACGTAGTAGTAATCAAAGCCATCCTAGTACTAGAAAAGGGCCCTTTCCACCCCTCAGGTGATCTTAAGAGAAGGGATAGATTCTGTGAAAAACAGGTCAGGTGGACATTGCCATGTGACTGGATTTTAGGTTTTTAAATTATCTCCTCCCATCTTTACTGGGCTCAATGCTGACCTGTCCAGATACACCTGCTGAAAGATCAGAAGTGGGGCATCACGCTGGTCACCTTCCTGCAATTGCAGTCTTGGGCTTTATCTTCTCAGGGGAACTGGTTTGAGGAATTAACTAGGCTGACTGGGAGTGGGACTTGAGGTGGTGTTTATCTTTTTTCTCCCTCTGTACTTAATATGAAATACCTTGCTGTCCACGGGCTCAAAGTTTCATTTAACACAGATTAACCTTGAGACTTGACATGATTGGCCAGTCCTCTTTTGCTGTTGGAAAATTACCTGTCCAGGGTCACCAGACTAGCAAATTGGTGGCAGAGCTAGGACTAGAATTTGGGTCTCTTTGACTTCCAGCCAGATCCTCTAATTACTCAACATTGTAAAAAGGGCAGTCTAAAAAAGACTTTTTGTCTGCTGAAGGTTGCAATCAATATTTTTTCCCCTGAAATCTGGATAAATTCTGTTTATTTTGCCTGGGGACAGGGAGTTACTTTTTCCCCTGATAATGTATCTCTTTTGAACAGAGTCAAATTTTGTAGGATTTTTTGGAAGAGCCTAGGCAGCTATACCTTGTCAGCACAAATTTCTTTTTGTTTCAGTGCCTTTATGTGGTGGTTGCTGGCAGTGTTTCAGAAATAGGGTCTCCTGAGTAATGGCTACTTCACTTGCTTCCTTTTCGTCCTACAAAAGAGAACTCTGATATCTCTGATGTTGGTGTTACCCAAGTCTTCAGGATCCTGCTTTGAATTGCCAAGGGAAACAGACTGATTGGTTGAGGGAACTTTAGTCAGAAACCTCTGACTGGGTAATTACCAGGTTCCACCTCCATTTTTTTTTTTTTTTTTTTTTTTGGATTCCAGTTGACTTGACCGCCTTTTCAGTATAACTTCCGGCTTATTTTTGCAATGTCATTTCCTTCCTTCCCAGCACGGATTGCCAGTCTTACTCCTTTGGTGACTGGTGAAGCACTTCCCTTTTTGCTTGCTTCCTCCACCAGTCTTCTGTTTTAAACCTCACTGCTTTTCTCTAACCTGTTCTAACCTGTTAAGCAGCAGCTCTTGATGCAGTGGAAAAAAAAAAATGGAGAGGAAAAACTGAGCAGAGAAGTCCTTAAGACACCCATAATACCCCAATCTTCCAGTTGGGGGCAGTGACCCAAGGGTAAGCATGGTACTTTTGAGAGCTTTTAATGGGAGTGGGTCTGGACCCCTGAGATTTCAGGTGACAGAGACTTGATATTCTAACTAAATGAGCGTTTTTAACAATTTGTTTTAAGATAATTACAGATTCACAGGAGGTTGCAAAGTTAGTACAGAGAAGTTTGTTCACCCAGTTTCCCCCAAAGGATACATCTTACAAAATTAAGGAGGTTGCAGAGATAGTACAGAGAAGTCTTTGTTCCCTCAGTTTCCCCCAGTGGATACATCTTACAAAATTAGAGTACAATATCAGAAGTAGGAAGTTGACATTGGGACAAAGTGTATAGTTCTGTGCTGTTTTATCACATGTATAGATCCGTGTAATTTCTACCACAAGTTACAAAACTTATTCTTTTCGTTTGAGCATCACCAAGACCTTCCTCTTTCTGCCTCTGCAGAGTCATTCCTCTGCCCTCAACTCCCTTCATTCCATCCCCTGGTAACTACTGATCAGTTTCCTGCCCCTAAAGTTTTGTCATTGCAAAAATGTTACATAAGTGGTATCACAGTATATAACCTTTTGGGATTGGCTTTTTTTTTTCCCCACTCAGTTTAATGCCCTCTAGATTTATGCAGGTTGTCGCTTCTCTATATTGCTGAGTAGTACTTCATGATATGAATGTTGCATAGTTTGTTTAGCCATTCACCCAGTGATGGACATCCAGTTTGTTTCTAGTTTGGGGCTATTAACAAATAAAGCTGTTGTGCACATTGAATATTCATGGACAGGTCTTGATATGGACAAATGCTGTCATTTCTCTTGGATTAACACCTAGGAGTGAAATCACTGGATCATATGCTGAATTCCCAGACTGGTTTCCAAAGCAGGCACACTATTTTACACGAGTGATCAGTTTTTCTGCATCTTTACCAGCATTTGGTGTTGCCATTATTTTTTTATTTCAGCCATTCTGATAGCTGTGTAGTGAAATCTGAGTTCATGCCTGAAGCTAAGGCTCACCAGTGTTTAAGGGAAGTGGAAAAGGAAGGGGTACAGATTTTATATAGAATATAAGAAGTAGAATGTGTAGGCAAGGGCAGTTTCTGTGGCAGAGTCCTCAGGAAGGAGAAGCTAAAAGCAGAGCTGTTGTTGATAGTCTAGGAGGTGATGAAGGGAGATAAAGCACAGGCAAAGAGAAGTCCAGTTCTCATCAGTAAGGTATGTTATATCGGCTTGCATAGATGTCACAGATTCTTGACTTTTTCTGCACATAGAATTTCCTCCTTGTAAGGGCTTGGGAGTAGGGAATACTGAAAAGGGTGGCTTGTGCTTAGCCTGTCGCCATTAGCCCTTTTGACCATGGGCCTTTCTGGGAGGCTGCAAGAGGGAAAATGACAACAAGTAATGGGATACTCTGTTCTCTTCAGAATGTACTTGAAGGCTGGCAGGGGCCTTGTTTGGAATATTTAGAGAAGATGCTTAGAATCAGAGTGAGGTAGCCTGAAACTGAAGAGTGTATTTCTTCAGAGGCATACTGCTTTTATTTTTGAAGACTAAATTAAAATGTTTGAATATAGACTTATTCCCTCAGCCCGTCTTTAGAAAGGCATCTCTTCAATGAGGTAGGTTGGAGTAGGGATATAGGAAATTGGTGGTCGTCTTTATAGGTCTAAGGATGTTGTAACTGTCTGCTAGGCCTCGAGCATTGGCAGCAGTCTTCTCCACTAGGTCATATCTTCCCTTAGTCCCCTTAGCATGTGACTGTGCTAGCTGTTTTTGTAACGGTGGATTGTGTTTACAAAGGCAGATTGATGCCTTTTAAAACACAAATTACATTTTGGAGAAGCATTAACACATATAATAGCTGCCATTTGTATGGCACCTATTGTGTACCAGGTACTCTTTTAAGCCCTTTACAGATCACGCTAACTCATTTAATTCTCACAGTAACACCGTGAGGTAGATACTATCATCCCCATTCTGCAGATGAGAAAGAAAGCATTTAAACAGGATCTTGGCAGGCAGCTTTTAGACCTAACAACTAGCTATCACACGTTGTTTTCAGTTAGATTGAAATAGGCTGGGCTTCCAAGGAGTTCAGAAGGGGGAAGGAAATTATTGGTTTTTAAAAAATGGTAAAAGGTGAGAAAGGAGAGACTGCAGTAAATTACTGCTTGTGCCATCCTGATCACTTCTCTGCTAAATTGTTTGTCAGGTAGGCAGGATCACATGTTCCACCCTCTCCTCTCAGGTTTTATGAAAGAAGCTATCTTATTTTTATTGCCTGTGTTTTGCTTGAAGAGTACTGTGTGAACTTGGTCTTGGACACTGGTTTTTTTTTTGGTCATGAGGCCCCAGGCTTTCTTCAGAAAGAATGATAATCTGTTGATATGTTTTATTTTCTAGTCATTTTTTTTCTTTTGAGTAATATTAGTTAGCTTCACTAGGACCCAGAAATAATATCAAAGGAATCACAATCAAGATAATGTTCCGTAATTACCCCTTATCCATTCAGCCTCCATTATTATTAGATACTGTCATACTAGGTCCACATGAAAATCTTTTTAGGTGGAACTGGTTTTCCCAGGTTTTGAGGGCTAGTTCCTGTGAAGTCAGGTTTGTTTTTTATTTTTAAAAATTTTTCTTTCTTTTAAAGTATGAGATACATACCTAAAAGGACACAGATCATAAGCTCAAAGAATTACCACAGAATGAACACATTTGTGTAATCACCCAGGTCAGGAAATACAAGAACCCCAGAAGCACCTTCTGGTGTCCTCTTCCAGTCCTCTCTCTCCCTCCTCTCACCGGCCTCCCCATGGCTAACTACTGTGACTTCTAATACCACTGATTATTAAGGTGGTTTTTGAACACCCATCATATTTAACTGGTTAAATATAATATATTTAATATAATTATTATATTAATAATATATTAATTATAATTATATTAATAATTATATTATTAATTATTATCTGGTTAATATAACTGGTTAAATCATATTTAACTCTAAAAATGCTTCTCCTAATCTTTGAGGGAATCTGAAACTTTGCTTCTTTTTTAGAGTGGACTTCAACGTTCCTATGAAGAACAACCAGATAACAAACAACCAGAGGTAAGGTCTCTGCTAAAACTTGAGTTTGGTTTAAGATGTGTGTGCCTGTGGGTATGTAGGATAAAATGGTTTTCCTTTCTTAGTGTAGAACTGTGTGGTAGCTTAAGCCATATATAGTCTTGGTCTTCCACAAACCCACTATGTGGTCTGCTTTCTTATGAGAATGTAGAAATTGAAAAAAGTCATTTTAAGTGATTTATTTTCTCTCCCTATTTTTTGAAAATTTGAAGAATTTGGGGTTATGTGTTTTTAAAAAATATCAGAGCTGATATTTGCTTCCCTTGCAAAATGAAGAACTGTGCAAGAGGATTTTTTAATATTAGTAATTTTAAGTTTATATGTATTTTTACAAGCCTTTCCACTTAATATGGCTCAGATAAAATCAGTTTTGGGGAATTTCGATACAAGGGAAAAGATTTCAGAAGTAGTATTTTCAGTCAGTTTAGGCTGTTCTAAATATCTTGACTCCAAAATCAGAAGCAGAAATTTTAAGTGATAGTATACTCTTGCTTTTGACTAGATTGTAAAGAAGGTTTAATTTTAAATTCCAGATGAGGGGTTTGAGCTGGAAAGGTTTGCTTTCCAATGATCTAGAGCAGTGTTGTCTAATAGAAATAGAATATAAGCCACATATAATACAGAATTTTCTAGTTGCCACATTAAAAAGGTAAAAAGAAGTGGGTGAACTTAATTTTAAGTAAACATTTTATTTAATTCAGTTAAGTCCAAAATAATCATTCAGTAGTTACTCAGGAAAAAATTAAATGGACATAAAACTTTTTTGGTATTAAGTCTTTAAGATCCAGCATGTATCTTCACAAAGCACATTGCCATCTGGACTAGTCATTATTCCTAGTATTTAAGAGGCACACATAGCTAATGGCTGCCTTATTGTATGGTGTAGGTCTAGACCCAGAACATTTTCAGATACTGGTCCCAGGGTAGAGAATGGCATTTTACCAAGTACATCCCTGTTGCAGCGTAGTAGAAGGTCTCTGTTTTGTACAAGGCATCTCTTTTTTCATTATTTTCTGCAGCACACAGAAGAAATTGGAAATATGCCTATCAAGGTATTTTATGAATTAAAAGCAGAGAAGCAGGTCTGAGTACATTTTTTTCATTTTCAGAAATCCATGGAGTTAACAAAAGGAAGCATTAAAAATAATAGAACTTGCTGATAAGGGATATCCCTGAAGAATAATTTCGTTTCTTTGGGCAAACTTTGTGTCTAATGAAGGTTTCTTCTTTATTTGGAATTAGTGAGTTTTTATATATGTCAAATAGCATAAGATATTTTAGAAACCTAACTTGGTTTTTTATTGTTCCATTGTCTGCTGAAATGTCACCTAATCAGAGACTTCCCTGGTCACACTATCTAAAATCCCCTTCACTGGGGTGCCTGGGTGGCTCAGTGGGTTAAAGCCTCTGCCTTTGGCTCAGGTCATGATCCCAGGATCCTGGGATCGAGCCCCACGTTGGGCTCTCTGCTCAGCAGGGAGCCTGCTTCTTCCTCACTCTCTGCCTGCTTCTTCCTCACTCTTGACTGCTTCTCTGCCTGCTTGTGATCTCTGTCAAATGGATAAAATCTTTAAAAAAAAATAAAATCCCCTTCACCACTGTTCCTCAATCATTCTTGTCTCTCTTTTTTCTATAGCTCTTACTACCACCTGATGACAAACACATACCCATATTTATGTGTATATACACATATATATGTATGTTTTTTATTGTCTCTCTCCATTAGAATTATACTTCATGAGAGTAGAGACATTTACTGTTGTATTCTCGGAATCTGGAAAGGTACCTGGCATAAGAAGCCTTCAATAAGTATTTGTGGAATAAATGAATGATTTCTTTATTATCAATTTCAGTTTCTTAAAGACTGGCAAAAATGGGGACACCTGGGTGGCTCAGTGGGTTAAGCCGCTGCCTTGGGTTCAGGTCGTGATTCCAGGATCCTGGGATTGAGTCCTGCATCGGGCTGAGCAGGGACCCTGCTTCTCTTTCTGCCTCTGCCTCCCACTCTGCCTGCTTGTGCTCACTCTCTCTCTCACAAATAAATAAGTAAAATCTTCAAAAAAGAAAAAAAAGGGCACCTAGGTGGCTCAGTCGTTTAAATGGCTGCCTCAGCTCCGGTCATGATCCCAGAGTCCTGGGATCGAGCCCCACATTGGGCTCCCTGCTCAGTGGAGAGCCTGCTTCTCCCTCTCCCTCTGCCTGCTGCTCTGCCTACTTGTGCTTTCCCTCTCTCTGTCAAATAAATAAAATCTTAAAAAAATCTTCAAAAAAAAGACTGGCAAAAATGGAAAGTTAGTATCAAGGTTATAACAAAAGTTTGACATGTTTAAAGGAAGTTTAATAATTTTTTAAACTATAATGTAGATAATATGACATTATTTAAACCATGTTCTATATAATGTATTTTTTCCTACCAGGAAATGTGCCTTAGGATCTGTAATGGGTGCAAAAAAGTTACTACATATTTTTAAGTTTTTCCTGTATTTCCTTTAATGGTGTCAGGATTGGGGAATTTTAGATTTCTTCCTCAGTCACATAAGAGGGATGTTTCAGGGGTCCCCAAGACACCTTCATAACTTAGTCATTCACTAGAAGGACTCATAGGACAGGATGTAGCATAGAGTTCTCACTGCCAAAGTTTATTATTACAGGGTACATGACAAGATCAGCAAGGGGAAAAGACATAAAATCTGGAGAAACCTATGCATGGGCTTCCAGTGCTCGCCCTTGAGCAGTGGAAACTGCAGAAGTTGCATGCATTGTTTTTGCCCAGAGAAGCTATTAGAGATTTGGCTTCCAGGATTTTTACTGGGAGCTGGTCAATGGGTACCCTCTGCATTGGAACCAACAAAATTCTAGACTATTCGAAGAAAGCAGGTGTTCAGTATAAATCACTTTGTACAGTCTTGGAGCAGTGTCCATTAGAACAGCGCATGTCAGATTTGAGGGACGACTTTGGAAGCCGGGTTTTCAGACACTGGTGAAGGGCCAACTTTGCAAGCAAGTCCTTCTAAAGATAGCAGCTTCAGTCCTGCTCTGGTAGATCTTCTCTGCATAAGCGGCAGAACGTGATGAGATTGAATAATCCTTGGTGGAGGGTTGGCATCATAACTGACTTCTTCCTCTGAACCTGAACCTGAGGACCATCACTGAGTTCCCAACAGTAAATCTGAGGGAATTTAGAGAAGAAAAGGGGCTTCATAGTTCATGAGGCCATAAATAAAACCATTCCCACTAATTCCTAGGAGTAACCTTGATCCCTGTCCCTTTTTCGTTGCAGAATCAAGGCTGCCATCCCAAGCATCAAATTCTGCTTGGACAATGGAGCTAAGTCAGTTGTTCTTATGAGCCATCTCGGCCGGCCAGATGGTGTCCCCATGCCTGAGAAGTACTCTTTGGAGCCAGTTGCTGTAGAACTTAAATCTCTGCTGGGCAAGTAAGTGCCAGACTCTGGAGCTGGTAGACTCTATGACAGGAGATGGCTGTGAAGCATGTACTGGTTCTTTCAGACTTTTCAGTTGTCTCCATCTCCTGCTCTCCCCAGGGATGTTTTGTTCTTAAAGGACTGTGTGGGCCAAGAAGTGGAGAAAGCTTGTGCTAACCCAGCTGCTGGGTCTGTCATCCTGCTGGAGAACCTTCGCTTTCATGTGGAGGAAGAAGGGAAGGGAAAAGATGCTTCTGGGAATAAGGTAGGGCCTGTGACTTCAGACATTATTAGGGGTGAGGGGGACTGAGTCCATGAGAGATTGAAGAATAGAGGTAGTTCATGTTTATTTTTTCCTTAGATACCTTTTTATTGAAGTATAGCATAAATATATATATATGAGATAAGGTTTATGTTTATTCATATAAAGGTTATTTTATTCATACATACGAATATTCATATATGAATAAATTAAAATACCTTTTATTCATATATTAAAGGTTATTTTAATATATATGAAAATCTTTAATATAAATGAATATGAATATATATGGGTATATATGTATATATATTCAAGCTATACGTTTATATAAATTTATTTATATTTATATCTATCTATCTATAGATGCATGACCTGATAAATTATCAGAGTACACACACACCTGCTATGTAACCACCACCTAGGTCAAGGAATAGAATATTGGCTAGTGTCCCAGAAGCCCTTCTCATGCTCAGATGTTTTGTAATACCTTTGAAAAATATGTGAATATCATTTGGGTATAAGAGTATTCAGTGGATGTGCTTTTGCAGTTGTGGGGTGGGTGTCCATGCTATACCAGGGGTTCTTCCTGCAGAGCCAGTTTCAGATTTTTTTTTTCTTTCAAGGCTGAAACAGTTTTTCTAAGCAACAGACCATGGTGTGTTATAGAAGAACAGTAATAATTCTTATTTAAAAGAGGGATTAACTTAATAGTTGAGCTTGGCACTCTTAAAACCATAAATTGAAATTTAGTGTGATAGAATTGGGATTTCCTTACAAAAGAATTAAGTGAGCAGAAAAAGTACTTTGTACTAAGTCAAGTGGAAAGGGACTCTGGGGAAATTGTAGTTGGGCAAATGATGGTCATGATGATATTGCCTTGGATTTTAGACTTTTTTTTTATGAAGTATAAAACATTTTTTTGAATTCCCTTTAAAATAAGGAAGTGCACATGTTGTCATCATTTTATAAAGAAATTTAAGTTTCTGAAAGGCAGTCATTTTACTAAAGTTAGAGGCAGTAGTGGTGTTGCTGGACTTTATATATAGCTCAGTCCATTAGATCAGTAAACTTCTATAAAGGGTGAAACAGTAAAATACTTCAGGCTTTGTAGGCAGTATAGTCACAACTGCATATGGTCTCTGTTGGAACTGCTCAACTACGCTGTTGTCATGCCAAAGTGACCATAGAAAAAACCCACCTAAAACAAAAATTAAAAGAGCAACCATAGATAATCCACAAAGTAGATTACTATGACCTGACAGCCAGAATTCAAATATTAAAAATAAAGCTGGCTCTTTGAGGATGATGTAGGATTTGCCTATGGGTAAAAGAGAAGCTGAAGTCATCCTTTAGAACTTTCTACCCTTAGGTGTTTTGTGTCTTGGGGAATAAGATTCTTTGAAGCTAGTATCTCAGTCTCCTGTTGTGCTTCTGGTGTTTCTTAAGGTCATTGGAGTACCTGCTTACAAGCAGTTTCTTTTCTTAGCGCCTTAGGCCCTGGTCTTGCCTTACCCTGCCTTTGGCATAATCTTGGTATAGTGGTAGGAGTCAGGTGCTGATCTCAAATTTGGTGCCTGTTTAGAGTGAAACTCACTTACACAGACTCTAGGACTTAGAAATGGTAGCAGATTGAGACAAAACCACCTATTCAGGAAGTGATGAACTAACAGTTCTAGTCTGTGACTTTTTTAGTTAACTTTACATTTAGTGTCTAGTGGCTTTTGATGCTTGGAATTTCTTGAGCCAGTAATAAGTTCAAAATAGATTAAAAAAAAAAACAAGGACATAAAATATTTCCTTTTTCCAGTGTGCCCACATTGGTCTTTTTTTCTTTTTTTTTTTTTTAAAGAAGAGGTTGTATACAGCACTGGCGTCTCTCTCTTTTTATTTTGTAAAGATTTTTATTTATTTATTTGACAGACAGAGATTACAAGTAGGCAGAGGAGATAGGCAGAGAGAGAGGAGGAAGCAGGCTCCCCATCGAGCAGAGAACCTGATGTGGGGCTCGATCCCAGGACCCTGGGACCATGACCTGAGCCGAAGGCAGAGGCTTTAATCCACTGAACCACCCAGGTGCCCCCCACATTGGTCTTTTAGGAATATTTTCTTTCTTCTAGTTATTGGCAGAACAAAACTGAGAAGTGGGTTCTGGTTATTAATTTCTATAGTGCCTGTTTCGTGAAGAGCTTCAGTTTGCCCCCATTTTTCCTTCGACAATTCTTCAAGGGGTTATCATGCCTTTTTAATAGGTGGGAAGATTTCAGGGACGGAGATCTATTTGCCAAAGGTTACACAGTGAATTAGTGTTGGAGTTGGGCCTAGAACCCAGGTGTTCTGCCATTTGGGCAGTATTTTCATAATAACACGGATTATTTTAGTCACCAGTGGCAGATGCTATTCCATTCTGGAAAGATTATGTAGGTTCTACAGTCTTTAGTTTTAGCATTAGTTCCCCTGCATTCTTAAGGTCACTAGAAGAAAATCCCTGTTCTTTGTGGCAACCTCCTTCACCTTGAAATGTAGGAGGATAGGAGTGGGCAGTGACTAAAAGGAACATTAGTTCTGTCCTGTATATTTTTCTGTGATGTGTTCCCCCATGCATCTTTGCTTGGTTTCTTTCTGGAGGTTTTTTGTTTATCCTGCCATCCTGCTTTATGTCCCCTTTTGGGTGGGGGGGGATGCTGGAGAGTGAGCAGACATTTCAAAGCCATAATGTTTTCTACTATTTGTTTCTCTTTCTTTTTGGAGAAGTGTATTTCTTGTTTTCTTAGATGCCTAACTTCTAGGGAATGTTACATAGAATATATACAATAACTTCTTTATATAAAATATATATATATATATATATATATATATATATATATATATATATATATATATAATTTTCTGAGGTCCTTTTCTGTTGCCATGTTTCCACCTGCCCTCTCTGTTCCAGCCTCATGAAGAATGTGTGTGAGGGCCACTTTCCCTTTGGAAAAAGGCCTTGGTAGCTAGAAGCTTGAGTCAAGTATAATCCTAACTTTTGCAAGGAGAATATGTTGAAATGAGGCTATGAGGCAAGCTAAGGAAAGGAAAAGATAATCTTAGGACTTGGGGAGAGGTCAGTGGGTTGTGATTAGCTTTGTGTGATTAGAGGTTAAGCCATGGTTAGGAATCTTCTTCGCAATTTGAGGCAGGATGAAGGAGAGCAGAACGTAGAAGGGACCAAAAGACCTAGACTATTTGGAAGAAGAAATAGATACTGTTGCTAGTTGTAAAAATTGCTGTCCCACTGACTCTGGGTCTTTAGAGATACTCAGGAGGACTCTTGGTATGAATTGCCTTTACAGTTGTATTCCTTGAAGCCATCAACATTTTCTGTGTTGGTTTTCTTCCTTTTTTTTTTTTCCTGCAGGTTAAAGCTGAGCCAGCCAAAGTAGAAGCCTTCCGAGCTTCCCTTTCCAAGCTAGGAGATATCTATGTCAATGATGCTTTTGGCACTGCTCACCGAGCTCACAGGTACTAAGAGTCTTTTTTTTTTAAAGATTTTATTTATTTATTTGACAGACAGAGATCACAAGTAGACAGAGAGGCAGGCAGAGAGAGAGAAAGGGAAGCAGGCTCCCTGCTGCTCGCCCAATGCGGGGCTCGATCCCAGGATCCTGGGATCATGACCTGAGCCGAAGGCAGAGGCTTTAACCCACTGAGCCACCCAGGTGCCCCCTAAGAGTCTTTTTTGACATTGAGCTAGGAGTATTCCTCTGTTTACTCAAGCAGCCCAAGCTCTCAGAACATCATACTTTGAGCTTCTATCTCTAATTGGAGCTGCCAGTTAAGACTGCGGTTCATGTTGAATATTCTTGGTCCTTATTGAGGAAATAAAAGGGAAAAATGTGGAGAATTGTGGAGCTTTTTGTTGAGCTTCAGGAAGAGGTTGCTCTTAGGAAATTTCAGGTAGAGCCCTCCCTTTGTTAATGAACATTGTAGGGTCAGAATCTTATGCTGTCTCTAGGAAGCAAAGTGAGGAGTCTTCTTTGGCCATTAGCTAACTGGCTGATTGTTTATTATGGTTAAACCCTTGACTTGAAGACTCAGTTGGGGTTTCTCCAGTCCTACTCAGGTTTGTTGCTTTTTACTTGTTCCTCTAGGCCGTGCCCTGTTAGTAAAAAACCTCGTTTTGTACCTCCATATTTTTGTTGGAATTTAGGGATGAAAACCGTGGTCTCCTGGAATCTTAAAAGTGAAAGTATTTCAGCAATAGGGAGATGGACTCTAGAATTGGGAGAATTGTTAAGGATTGACCAAAATTTCAGTGTCTCTGGTCTTTTCTAGCTCCATGGTGGGAGTCAGTCTGCCACAGAAGGCTGGAGGTTTCTTAATGAAGAAGGAGCTGAACTACTTTGCCAAGGCCTTGGAATGCCCAGAGCGACCCTTCCTGGCCATCCTGGGCGGGTATGAAGAACTCTTCAAGATCATGCTTTAAATAGCATGTTTGCCTGGTAGTAGGCCATGACTTGCGTGGCTTATTATGGTCAGAAAGCATAATTGGATGGGGTAAATAAGGAGAGTTTAATAAAGAGACTATGTGCAAATGTGTGGGTAGGGTTCAGGGACATCCAGAAAGTATAGCTTAGTAGTCTGGGGCTAGCAACAGCTATCACCTTCCCTAGGCCTGAAGGGACAAAAGGAAGGAATGGTTACCAGAATCCAGGGCCCTCTGAGAGAAGCTATAGCCTTGTTCAGGGAACATAGGGATAGGCAGGGAGGCATCTGGCAAGGAGGGAGCCAGGGAAAGAAATCTCTGATCTCCCTTCAGTCTTTTATTGATGTTCTCCCTCCTTCGCCCCCTCCCAGTTGCCTGCAACCCAACTGGAAGCCCAAGGGCAAGTGATGTGCTTTTATGCAGGTCAGCCTCCTGGGATAAAGCAGGGCCAAGAAGGATAGCAAGTGGTTTTGGAGGGAAGAATGGGAAAGATTCACCATAGGTGCTCATCTTACAATTTCTGAAGCACTTGAGCCTTTCATGTACATACAGTCTGGCAAGAATATGAACATCTCTTCATATGTATGTATTTAATTTATCATTTAGAACTCATTTGTCCAGATTATATACCTTTTTACAGTTTTTCCTTTGGGGAAAGGTACCATATGGATAATGGTATTCCAGTGGCTTAGTTAGAAAAGAAATTTCAGAATTGCAGGTTAAGAGTCTAGGAAGAGAAATTTTAGAGTGGGGACGGGGACCTAGTGCTGCTTGAATAAGAGGACTTGCTATCAGTTGGCATGGATATCTAGGTAGCACCCTCTTGATGGCTGAATGCTACTGGCCCTTCTATAAACATGTTTGTTTTTCCCCATGGGATTGAACACAGTCGGCATTTTCCTATGAAAGCTTACTCTGGAGTTGGATGTCAATTTCAGGTAGCATAGTTCTTCAGGATTCATGAGCCCAGTATCAGGGTCCTAAAAAAAATTCAGGTGGGTATAGGTTGTTTTCTGCATTCTAGAAGCATTGCCCCTCTTGTGCACTGTGTTACAAAGGTCAGACTCTCATCCTCATCTCTGGAGATAAGGATTAGAGCTGCTTTTGCTTTCCATCCTTCTGTAGATCTGGAATATGTGAGTACCACCTAGTGGTTACCATCAGATTTAAGGCTTAGCTGGAAATAACTATTCATGGGAAGTTGATGTGGAGGGGTTTTTTTTGGTGTGTTCTTGTTTTTGCCAGCTTTCTTCCAGTGTAGTCTCAGACCAGTAACAGTTTTGGGGCAAATTTTACATTTTATTAAAGAAGACATTATTGTGGAAACACTGAAGCATGTACAGAAGTTGAGAGAACAGTATAATAAGCCCCCAGACACCTAGTACACTGCTTCACAATCACATTTTTTATCAGGAGTGCTTTTAAGCAAGTCTTAGACATAATCACACTTAGTAGTACTGTATATATCTCATAATTGATAAAGAGATTTCTTTTTAAATAATCACCACGTTATACCTAACACATTTTAACAGCTTCGTTCGTCATCTAATATCTAGTCTGTATTCAGAAATTCTTTGTCATCTCAGAAATGTCATTTTATAATTGGCTTCATGGAATAAGGATCCATATGAAGTTCATGTGTTGTATTTGGTTGTTAGGCATTTTCTGTTCTGTAATAGTCCCTTTTTCTTACTATTTTCTTTCCATTGATTTGTTGAAGAAGCAGGGCATGTGAGGTGTAGAGTATCCATCCCACATTTTTTAAATTTTTTAAAGATTTTATTTATTTGACAGAGAGAGATCACAAGTAGGCAGAGATGCAGGCAGAGAGAGGGGGAAGCAGGCTCCCCACTGAGCAGAGAGCCCGATGTGGGGCTCGATCCCAGGACTCTGGGATCATGACCCGAGCCGAAAGCAGAGGCTTTAACACACTGAGCCACCTGGGCGCCCCATCCCACATTTTTTTAAGATTGATTTATTTTAGAGAGAGCATGCGAGTGCATGCACAAGAAGGAGGGGCAGAGGGAGAGAGAATTTGAAGCAGACTCTGTGCTGAGCACAGAGCCTGACACTAGCCTGACACTGGGCTCGATCTCATGACCCTGAGATCATGACTGGAGCTGAAACCAAGTGTCGGATACTTAACTTACTATGCCACCCAAGTGCCCTGGCCTGGGACAGTTTTGAGTGGGTTCAGGGATCCCATAATTAACAGTCTTGCTCAGGTATAACTAGTTGTCTTGACTCTGGTTTTTGTGGGGAGAAGGGGCAAAGTAGAGTTGTATTTGGGTCTCATGGTTTCTATAGACAGTAGTAGGTATTCTCAGTTCTTTTTGTTCTAGAACCACACCATTAAGGGGTTTTCTTAGAAACAGATTGGACTTTTGGGTTGAAGAAACAGGGCAACGTTAGCCAGTACTTTTTTTGTTCCTTCCAAGTATTTATTTAAAATCCAGTTAGTTAACATACAGTGTAATACTGGTTTTAGGTGTAGGATTTAGTGATTCATCACTTACGTGCACAGCCAGTTCTCATGATAACAAGTGCCCCCCCTCCTTACCCATTATCCATTTAACCCATCCCCATACCTACCAACCCTCAGTCTGAGTCTGTTTTATGGTTTGCCTCTTTTTTTACCCCTTGTGTTCATCTGTTTTGTTTTTTAAATTCCACATACAAGTGAAATCATATGGTATTTGTCTTTCTCTGACTGACTTGACTTCACTTAGCATAATAACATTCTGGCTCCATCCATATTGTTGAGCAGTGGCAAGGTTTCTTTTTATGGCTGAGTAATAGTCTGCTGTGTGTGTGTGTACACCACAGGTTCTTTATCCATTCATCAGTCGATAGACATTTGGGCTTTTTCATAACTTGGTTATTGTTGACAGTGCTGATAAACATTGGGGCATGTGTATCCCTTTGAATCAGTATTTTTGTGTATTTTGGGTAAATACCTAGTAGTACAATTGCTGGATCTAGAGTAGTTATATTTTTAACTTCTACAGGAGCTTCCATACTGTTTTCCAGAGTAGTTAGCCAGTACTTTTGTCACTTGTTGGACATTTCTCTGTGCCTTGATGTAAAAACTCAGACACTATGTAATATCACTTCCTTAGTCCACCATTTATTCTTTCGGTGATGATTCTTGCTTTCTCTTCTAGAGCTAAAGTTGCAGACAAGATCCAGCTCATCAGTAATATGCTGGACAAAGTCAATGAGATGATTATTGGTGGTGGAATGGCTTTTACCTTCCTAAAGGTGCTCAACAACATGGAGGTAGGATACCAGTGCCAAGTAGACATGAAGTGGTTCTCCATCAGAAGTAGCACGTTACATAAATTTAAAAAGAAAACCAGCTTCTGACATGAGCCCTCGAAACTCCCATTTTTTTTTTTTTTGGAAAGTTGCCTTTTGTCTTGGAATTGCTCTTCACACTGCATTGTTAACTCCTGTCTGCTTTGTGAGGTAATCATGTTCTTAGTATAGAGGCTGATCTTTATTTTGGCTCCTGTGTATAGATTGGCACTTCTCTGTTTGATGAAGAGGGAGCCAAGATAGTCAAAGACCTGATGTCCAAAGCTGAGAAGAATGGTGTAAAAATTACCTTGCCTGTTGACTTTGTCACTGCTGAAAAGTTTGATGAGAATGCCAAGACTGGCCAAGCCACTGTGGCCTCTGGCATACCTGCTGGCTGGATGGTGAGTCAATTGGGTGGGTGGTGGTAGGAGTGAACAAAAGCGTTTTAATTTCTTTCATTCTTTCTTTCCTCCTTCCTTCTTTCCTTCCTTCCATTCATTCATTCATTCAACCAGCCAGCATTTTAAAAGAATCTCTACAGGAGATTCCTGTCAGAAAGGGCTCCAAATGCAGCAGCGAGGCCCTCCTCAGGAGAGAATCCATGGGGGGAAAAGCATGATTGCTGCTGTCTTCATCAGTAATAAGGGGGCAAAACTATGTTTTGTTTCTTCATTTATTTAATATTTGTTGTTAAGACTTAACTATGTGCTGGGGTTGGTGCTAAATACTTTTATGATTTGGGCTGTTCTGGATTATGTTGTTACCTAAAAACCTGTATAAGAACTCTTACATAAAAACATTAAGGGTATCAGAAGTGTACTGATAATAAACAGGAAAAAATGTATGTGTATATTAAAGACTAAATATTTCATTTTAGTGTTCGCCATGTATTATTGTAATAGCTGTATAAAGCTGTATCATGTTGACATACTAGTTTGCTTACTTATTTTCCTCTGTTAAGCATGTGGGTATTATTCAGTGTTTCTCAGAGTGTGGTTCTAAGAACAATAGCATCAGAAGATGGAAGTTTCTGGGCCCTATCCCAGACTTAATGTATCAGAAACTCTGGGGGTTGGGCCCAGGAATTTTTTTGCTAGAACAAGCCCTCTTGGTGATTCCAGTGCATGCCAAAGTTTGAGAACCACTGAATCTAGATCATTGTCTCAACCTTGGCATTGTTGGCATCTCAGGTAGTTTTGCTGGGGGGTGTTGTCTTGCACATCACAGGGTGTTGAGCGGCATCCCTGACTTCCGCCTCCTAGATGTCAGTAGATATCCCCCTCCCAAGTTGGGACAACCAAAATATCCCCAGATACTGCTACAGGACCCCTGGGGAGGGATAGAAATGACCCCTGTTGAAAACTACTGATTCAGTTCTTCACAGTCATAGTGTGGTTAAGAATGTTTTTATCAAATAACCTGGTTTTCCCTTCCATTTGATCTTCCATAAGGGACATGAACAGGTTTATGCTTCTTAAGACTGAAGGGTGTCTTTTGGTTCTACAAGAAGCTGGTGTTCAGCCTTGAGTTCAACTCTTGGTGAAGGTGGTGTGTGTTACTTTCAGAGCAACTTTCTTGGTAGGTCATTTTCTTTTTTAACTCTGCCCCTTAGGGCTTGGACTGTGGTCCTGAGAGCAGCAAGAAGTATGCTGAGGCAGTTGCTCGGGCTAAGCAGATCGTGTGGAATGGACCTGTGGGCGTATTTGAATGGGATGCTTTTGCCCAAGGAACTAAAGCTCTCATGGATGAGGTGGTGAAAGCCACTGCCAGGGGCTGCATCACCATCATAGGTAAAGGGTCCTTTAAAAAGTTAATGCCAGGGTAGTCTGGTAGAATTCTGATCAGAGGAAAGTTGAAGGGAAATGATGAACTTTTACTAGGTTTCTTGGTGCTGGTTGAGTCTTGAGAGCTGAACCAGTGTACATTTCATGGAGGACCCTCTTAATGAGAGGAAATTGGGGGTTCATCATCTACCTTTTGGGCTTAAGAGCATATCGCCTTACAGTTTGGTGCCAGTCCTTTTTATTTCTTTTCTCTCTTTTTAACTTGGCTTTCATTCAACAGGTGGTGGAGACACTGCTACTTGCTGTGCCAAATGGAATACAGAGGATAAAGTCAGCCATGTGAGCACTGGGGGTGGTGCCAGTTTAGAGCTCCTGGAAGGTGAGATTCTTCCCTATTTGACTTGCTGGGGGGAAGGCTGGGGGTTATGCAGTGACAGGTGGGTAGAGTAGAGTGGAGATAGTATGTGGCATTGTCATTGGTGTTCATTATTACCTGGGCAGTACAAATGGAGGAACTTCAAATAACACTCCTGGCATCCATTTTGGGTGGGGAGGGGCAGAGAGGAAGACTTACTCCTGAGGGGTGACACTCTAGTAGACCTGGGACCCAGAATGTGAAAGTTACCCAACTCTTGGTCATGTGTTCTAAGGAAGAGCAGACATGTTATTGGGACATGTTACTGGGAAGATAGGTGTATCTGGCTTAGTGGGTCTTGTAGTAATGCTGTCTGTGTATGTGTGCTTTCTCAAAAACAGGTAAAGTCCTTCCTGGGGTGGATGCTCTCAGCAGTGTTTAGTACTTTCCTGCCTTTTGGTTCCTGTGCCCAGCCCCTAAGTCAACTTAGCCCTTGCCGTATCTCTACTTGGCATTAGCTAAAATCTTCCCCCATGTCAAGATTCAGCTAGTGGCCAAGAGATGCAGCACCAGGAACCCTTAAGCAGTTGCACAGCATCTCAGCTCCTCTTTACTGCACCCTGGATTTGCCTACATTCAAGATCCCCTTTGAATTTCCTAGCAACTAAACCGTTATGCATTCTAGAGTGCATATATTTATATTTTGCCTGTTAAAAGAAAATGAGCTGTGTTAGCTTCTCTTTTTGAAGTAGCTTATTCTGACTAGCTTTCTCATTGTTTTGCTTCTCAGCATGGAAATAAGATGAAATTCCAATTATAGGTAGGTAGGGAGGCAAAGTTGGTGAACTATGAAATAAATAAAAGTATCCATTGAAACTGGGATTTTATTTTCCTGTCATACTTGTTAGGGTGAGGACAGACTCTATGGAAGGGATCGAATCAGCTACATTCTGAATGCAAGAAATGGGGCAGCATTGGTCGGGGAGGTAGGGGAGATTAGATAAATGTCTACTCTTTTATTGAGGGCATACTTTTATGACAGATAATGTGACAGGTGCTTTAAGTTTCATTTTTATCTGTTAAAAACACATGACCACAGTTGAAAATAAAACAGTTAAGGCTTACAACAACAAAATAGAGGCTTCAGCCTCTTCCTCACATTTTCCCATTCCCCAGAGATTTTTACCTCTTAGGTTTTTTTTGGGTATTTACCCTCCATGTTTCTAAGTCACATACTTACACTTTCAATTTCTTGATTTTTATAAAAAGCTATATATCAGTTTCCTACATGGAAAGATTGATCTCTCTTCTGGCCTCTGTTCCACATTTACTTTCCTTCTTCATTTTTCCCAGTATAGTTCTTTTAAAGATTAGGTGAGTAGTCTATATTGTGATTATGAATACTATTCACAGCTGAGCTATGTTGTATGCTATGATTCCATTATGTACCTTTTTAAGTTTTCTTTGGAGTTAGTTTTGAAAGTTTTTTTTTTTCCTATGTACTTACACCAATTTGTTCCCAGTGTGTTCAAACTTCTGAGATAAATCTGTTCATCTTTATTAGAGATAATCCCCTCCTGGAGTCCTCATGCTTCACTCCAGTTTTCCCTGACTGCCTTCCAGGTTTGCTGTAGAGCTGTTTTGGGATTTCCTCTTTCGGAAGAAACTGCTTTGGGGTAACCCTGTAGGGGATTCCTTTTACCTCCTGTGAAGTGATTCTGATGTCCTTCTGATTGATTTATTATTATCCTTGTAACTTTCCCTTCTTTTCTCTTCCCTGACATTTTAATGGAGTTTTGGGAGTGAGCAAAGGTAAACATGGGATTTCAAAAGGCCACGTTTAATCAGAATTTCTCTGTTGGACATTTTACATACTAGATGTTATTTCACCTTTATGAAGAGAAATAACTTCTTGGAGGATCACAGAGCTACGAAGGCCACAGCAGGGATTCAAGTAGTCCAAGTGTGTCTGATTCCAGGCTGCTTTTTCATTGTGCCTGCCTCCCACAAAATTGATCCTTCTAGCCTAGGATTATTTGATTAACTCCAGAAAGAAGAGCAGAAGAAATTTCTGGTGGTTGCTTTAAACAAAACCATTCTGAAGGCTTGAATTTAAAAAAAAAAATTCATTTGGATTTTAATTAATACTATCCCCATAATTATAGACAATTTTAAAACGTACCATGTTTCTGCATACCCCTAATGGTACACTGTACCCTGGTATGAGAAGCAGGAATTCTAGTCTGTTCTTTTCAGAGGAGGCCCAGAGGTGCTACCCATAGATCCAGCAAATTAATGTCGCAGCCTGGCTAGAACTCTAGCATACTAATGATCAACTTTCTTCCCCTACTGATTAGCTTTCCCCCAATATTTTATTATTTCACATGTACAGAGGGATTAAAAGAATTGTATAAATACCATAAACCTGCCAAGTCATCCATCCATCACTGATTGTACCTTTTAAGTACTTTCTCCTAGACCCTGCTTCTAGGATCATTCCCCATTTATTTGGGTTATTAATTGAGAAAATAAATGGGGATTACAACATTTGAATACCTGTGATATGCTTAGGACATAATGGGGGAAATCTAAGAAAGCATTTATGTCCTGAAGGAATTTACAACCTTTACAACCTAGTTGACAAAGATAACCTATAACAACTTGTAAGTACATGAACTAGAATAGTACAAGGATGTGCTTCCTGATTTAATACAGAATTAAGAATTATTGATAAAAGACTGCAGAGACTTAGGCAGGCATAAGTGTAGCAAATTCAGTTTTAACCTCCAGATAATAGATGTGTATGACTGTACAGAGAAATTACAGTCTTTCTGTCATGACTAATTCAGTCTGTTAAGCTCCGTGTTCCCTGTTTCCCTTGTTTTCCTTTTTACGTCTAAAACTTCCCTCTAGCACATGATACAAATGTCAGAAAGGGGTATAAAATGAGAAGACACCTTTCTCCTACCTCAGTCCTCTAGCTACCAGTTTCCCTCTTTAGAAACCGCCACTGTAAGACTGGTTTCCCTCAGTCTAGGGCTCCATAATGCATATAAAAACATTTCCATGTATGTATATACATATGAATTAAAATATATATGGCAGTATATTATACACTGCTTTGTACCTGCTGTTCTGATTAGTGTTGTCTTTCCTAACTCTTGAGTGCTCCCTTTACTCTGGACTCCTTAGGATCAGTGTCCATTATGTTTTCTCTTTACCCAACATACTGGCTGTATTCCTATATTCATAATCAGGTAAAACACACTTGTTTCCTACTTGTAAAAGTAAGAACTTGGGACCACAATGTTCTTCCCACATTTACCATCAGGACCTCTTTAAAAAAATTCCACCTGGAAGCTGGAGGATAAGAATGGCCTTGAGTCATTCTAGAAGCTATTTTAGATAGACATAACTAGGGAAGGGAGTTCTGCAAGATAAAGCAGTCTTCGTTTGAAGACTGGCTGACCTAGCAAGTGCCTCAGTTACATGTACAGATTCTTAGCAAAGACAGCATGTAATGTTTTTCACAGACTTAACCCATACTCCTTTTACTTTGCTTTACTGTGAGTCACATGCTGCTTCCAAATAAAGGCAGGCAATTCCCTGATTTATGATTTAAGTCACCCATTAAATCTTAATTGCTTTTGGTACCTCAGAATTACTGGATCTTACTCATTTTCCTTGAATCCCTTAAATCAAAAATGAAAGATAAATGGTAAGTTCAACTTTTTATTAATAATCTTGGGACAAATACATTAACAATTTATTAGAGTTACAAACCATTTTACAGTTCTGAAGGGAATTTTCACATACACCAATTAAACCCTCACAACATCCCTGTGAGGTAGGCAAGGTCGGTGTTATTTCCCTATTACTGAGAAAGAGGCTCAGAGGTGAAGTAAGGTCACATAGTTGGTAAATGATGGAGCCAGGAGTAGAACCTAGGCTTTTTGACATGCTGCTTCCCTGAGAACATTCAAGTAATGATACCCTACGCTATATAATGAACATTTTTCTCCTATGATGATCAGATCCATTTTTGTAAGTTTGATAACACCTTTTTCCTACTATCCAAAAAACTCAAACTGTGATGAGACATGTGTTTTCTGTCCCTGGACTCTTTCAATGTGTCAAGCACCATTCCAGCGTGAAACGTTCTTGTTTTTTAAGTTTTGAGGATCCCTGGCTGTAAGTTCTAAATTACGATATGATATGAAAAATTTTTTAGAAAATTCTGCAAAAGTAATTTCCTATATTGAATGTCAAACTTACTTAAAAACAAAAAGCCTGTTTATATTTTTGAAAGCTTTGCAGTCTTTCCCACTAAGATGTTTATATGTGTACACATGGAAAATAGGGAAAGGTAACATTACTGGGAAACTACGCATAGTATACCTAAGTGCAGGTCACATTATATTGACTTTTGTTGTTGGCCTTCTAGAGGAAGAAAAACCATTACAGGACTTCCAGATCTGCTCCCATCTCATAAATGATATCCTCAGCAACAAGCTAGAAAAATGAATTATACCAGTAGAAGGGTTCAAGCAGTAGTGATCATAGCATATACGTATGTGGTAGAATGGAAGAAAAAAACTTGCTCTTCAGTGGTTTTTGCCTAGATCCAGTGTAAATATACTTATCAAGGCAGATTTTAAGCTATAGCATCATCTTTGCTAAATTTAGAAATGTTAACTTTAGAAACGTGAAATAGAATTACAGACTTGGAATATAAGATAAACTGTAACTGACCCCAAACTACGTGTTAAAGGCAGAGTAAAGCTCGGCATAAAAGGCAATGGATAAAACTCAACTCCTCTGATATAAAGAGAAAAACAGCAAAGGCATGTAAAGCAGGTTTTAAAAATAGGAAAATGACACTGAACTGTATAACTGTACTATCTGGAGTTACACTTTTAAAACTCCGGTTTTAGCCTTCTGAGAGTTTTGGGAGAAATTTAAGCCTCTGGGCTTCGAAGAGGTGGTACAGAAAATGAATGGGATCTAGAAATGGGGTTGAGGACATGGGAGGTTAGGGAACACCAAGAAACAAATATTCCAAATGAATACAGAACCCCTTCAAAATCCATCCTTTCCAAAAAAATACTTCCTAAATTTAGAGGTTTGGTCAAAAAAGTTGGTGAAAACAAAAATTATGACTATTTTACCCTATAAGAGAAAGTAGTATTTAAATGTGTATTAGAAATTATGCTGTTAAAAGACTAGTCCACTGATCAGGCTGTAGAAACTGAAAACAATCATAATATTAATCAAAATACTAAGAAACAACTTTTTTACTTGAATCCTAATGAGAAAACATTGGTATGGTTACCTAAGATACCTAACAATTTAAAAAAATTAACAGTTTAAGCTAATAGGAAAAATACATCTACATTTAAGTTTTCTAAGATAAAACTTGAGAAGATAGAGAATATTCTAGTTCAGTACAGTGGGCTCCAAACCAATTACACTTCTGAAATATATCTTGATTGTACTCCCTACATAGTATCATTATCATCATCATCTTCATGTTTTCTCTTCAATGGGTTTGATTCATTGGGCATGTTCTGTGATGAAACCATGTTGGTAATAAGAATATTTTTGGGCCCAATTATTGAAGGATTAATCAGAACATTCTGAACTGCAGTTGTTGCAGGAACTGTAAACAGGAGAAAACACTCTCAAACTGAATCACCCAAAATCAGAAACATGGTAAATAGTATTCAACAAGGCTAACTATGATTCTGATAATTAATAGCATGAATTGCAACCACATCATAGAACTTGGGTATTTATGCTGCATTAAAAGTTGAATAAAGTTTTTTTAGTACTTTAAAGTACTTAAAATAGTATCTAGACACATTAAAGTTTTTTTTTAACTACCTAAAATTTTAGTTAGTACTTAGCCATGGGAAGCAGTGCATGGGACTCAACCATGGAACATACTAAAGGCACATGTTCAGGGTCAGGAATCACATTTCCCTTAATATGCCAATATTTTAGGTAAGTAGTTTACTATGTACAGTTAGGTGTTACAAGATGTAAAATGAAATACATGCAGTAATAAACTATGCTATAACAGTTCTACTTATAATTCCATCTTTACTCCTTCCATGAAGTGAGTAAAGGTATAATTTTTGTCTGGTGTACACTGTTATTTTCTTGAGCTTTAACCTTAAGTGCTTTTCCTTGCAGATGCTTTAGATTTGTGGACCCCAGCTTATTTTAATTCAGTGTTCTTTGAGAATCTGATGGTCATACTGAATACTGTTCCCCTCCCAAAACATTACATATATGTAAAATTTCATACAATTTTAGTAGTGGGCTCATTGACCCTTTTGAAGAACCCTGATGTGGAACATGATTGCCATCTTCTGGGATGCAATTAAAACAACTCTTGCTGTAGGAATACAGACTGTTCTATAATCACAAGTTACTCTCAAATTTTAAAATTAAAAAAAACTTACAAAAGAACCACTTTCAAATCCCCCCATGCCATGCCCATCATGTTACCTGATTTGACAGGTGTGGACTGAGAGGGTGGAATCTGCACTGTGTATCTTTGGCTTGTCACTGACACTGGAGGTACAGCTTTATTTGGGACAGACGCTGTTTGCGGGGTTGCTGTGGTTGTAATTAACAGACCATGTTAGTTACATGACTTCCATTATATGAGTTTATATTCTGCACTCCTTAGCTTATTAGAAACTACCTTCAAAGTACAGGGAACTGATGAAAGGTGAGAAAAAAAACATCCAAAATAAGCAAAGTACAAGCTCAATAAATTAGATGCTAAAAGTTCAGGATAGCATAGTGGTAAAGAATGTAGGCTCTGGAGCCTACCTACTTGAGTTTGAATCTGGGCTTTATCGCCTACTAGCTGGATGTCTTTGGGAAAGTTACTTAATCTTTTAGTACTTAAGTTTTCTCACCTGTTAAATGGGATAACAGTACCTGTTACTTGGATTGTTGTGAAAATTAAAATAATTTCTGTAAAGCTCTTCAAACAGCATCTGACACTGAATTTTAGCTGTATGAAGTTGTGAAATTAAGTGTCTAAGCTAGCAGAATAAAGACCCAAGTTTGGTATTATGTTAAATGGCACTTTTAATCTCTGTCTTTTATGAGAATTAGAAGATGTCTACTAGGCTTGTGAAGCTAAATCAACATATATCTAACAAAAGCCTATCAAAATATACCCACTTACGGTACCCATGTGGGTACCAAGTATTTTTTTAAGCAAAAAGGGATGTTGGAGATAATTTAGTCCACTCCCCCATCTTAGTTCCAGGTAGAACTCAGATACCACGCATTTTATATAATTCCCTTGATTTGCTCAGAAGTCATTGCCTGCCTCTGAAATTCCCTTGTCATAGAAGCCTTTATCAGTATCTTACCCTGTTCACTAAATTACAAGCCTTGGCTGACACTTTTTTATCCATATGAGCATATGGTTTTTGTTCCTTAACTCCTAATAGGCACACAACAAATTTCTGCTTAATGAATGAATTCTGCAAGACTCAAAGACATACACAGATATCATAGCTCTCTTAAAAAATGCATTTATTGGGGCGCCTGGGTGGCTCAGTGGTTAAAGCCTCTGCCTTCGGCTCAGGTCATGATCCCAGGGTCCTGGGATCGAGCCTCGCATCGGGCTCTCTGCTCAGCAGGGAGCCTGCCTCCTCCTCCTCTCTCTCTCTGCCTGCCTCTCTGCCTACTTGTGATCTGTCTGTCAAATAAATAAAAATCTTTAAAAAAAAAAAAAAAAAAAAAAAAAAAAAAAAAAAATGCATTTATGGAAACATGTCTGTTCTAGTTTTTCCTTTGGGGATACAGGCTTTCCATACATCCCTTTCCCCTGGAACCAGCAGTCTGCCCAGGGAAGATCTGCCGAAAAAAAGTACAACTATCCTTCCTAGGGACAGAGAAAGCTTAAATGGGGGAAGAAAGCTCACAGGTACCCAGGAATCTGGCTTTAGTGCTTTCTCTCCCCAGCTCAGGAGGTGAGGCCTTACTCTAACATATCTTGATTCCTAGGCACTTCTGATGCATTAAGGGTCAGTTTAAAGAATTAGGTCAAGGTTAGTGAAACAATACTCTGTATTTTATTTTGTCAAGGGAATTCACAATAGGTAGATGTTTTCTTGGCCATTACTGCAAGGATTTGTTGACATTTAAGTAAGTATGTACTTTCATCTTTAAAATTGAACACAGCAGATGCTCAGATCTCGAATGCTTTATAAAATTCATTTTTTTAAGGTTAAAACTACTATCTTTAATGCTAGATTTCAGCAGCTCCCTCATTATAGATTTAAAAAAAAATCTCTAAAATACGCATAGTAAATGTCTAACTGGGATAAAAATCACAACTGACAACTAAAATTGGTTTACTTGTCAACATGTGTAATGGTTTACCACAGCCTAGAGTTTTTTAAAAAACTGGTATTTGCTGAAGTAGTATGAATCTGCAGATAAACAGTATATGACCAAAGTCACACAAATTATATATGCAAATTTCTGTCCACAAAGATAACATGCGGGTAAATTAGAAGTGTACAACTAATACTATACCAGGTTGGTTTTAGAATGTTGACATGAGAATATGAAGAGATTTTCTACACACTGCAAAAAATCAAATGCTGCTTACATTAGAGCTATATGACATTTGTAGGACTCAAGTTGTAAGCCAAAAGAGCCAAAACAAAAACAAAAACAAAAAAAAACCCCAAAACAAAACATGTCAAAGAGAAGGATTCTTTCTGAAAATACTTTGATTATGAAAGAAATCTGGCAGGAATAATAGGACCAAAAACGTCAGGAAATCTAAATCCATTTTGTTTTCCATATTCCCTAAACAATAACATTAAAAAAAAACCCATAATGGTTTCTAAATACCATTCTTCTTTAAAAGGAACCAGGGCTCTTAGGAGAAGTGGCTGGTAGGGCTGGGGTAAGGAAAATTAAGGGGAGCTTAGAGCATCTTGTGCCAGGAAACAAATACTCAAAAGAATGATAGAGACCTGTCACAAAGGGCACAGGAGACAGCTTGAAGGGGCAATAGAGTTAATCTTTTGAAAAAATTAGTATTAAAAACAATGATTTTTTTCTTTGAAATACTTAAACTTTTTGTACATTTTAAACTTCTTTTTTTTGGTTGCATTCTCTTGCCAGCTTACTCAAATTAATTTCTCATAACAAGCAGGCTATTGCCATGAGTGTTTGGAAACTTGATTTGTATAGAAGGCAGAAAAAAACACAGCTTGAATGGTTTTTGGTACCTAGTTTATACCAACAACAATGCTGGGTATAATGTCTAATTCTGTACTCATTTGGGATAAGATACTCGTGGCTTTCTCATTTTGAAATCTGATAAAAATACATATTTATAGTTTTACTAGAGGACGAGTAAATGTATCAATATCAACACACATTTGGGAATTTCTGACTCAGCTTTTGACTTGGATTATAGTTCAAGACCAAGTGCTGAGGCACTTCACCAGACAGAAAAGGCATTTCCTTCTCTCACTTACCTACAGTAGGAGTGGAAGGTCTGCTACTAACAGCACCAACACTTAACCGCGGTACTAGTCTTCCCTGGTTAGGTCCCTAGGGGATTTAAAAAACGACTTTTAATGTTTAGATCTGACCCTTAAACTTAACAGGAATGAAGTTAAGATTGTGGATGTGAGTTATTAATGGATAACCCTTGGCAAGAATGTACTGTTTTTGTTCCATTAGTGTTCTAAATCCAACATTTAAACTAGGGTCTTCACAAACATACATATTTCTACAGAAACATGGATATGAGCACACAAACATAAAATTTTTAGGTTTAGGGTAGAGTCTTAACTTGGGGATGACAGCTAATATCCTTTATGATTTTTAATCTTAACTAGTTAATATCTTAACCTAAAAAGAAAGATACTCTCTTACGGCAGAATGTCAGACAACAAAGGCAGCTGGCTGAATGTGGGGAAAACTTTTTCATTGGTGGGAGAGCCTTAGGTCATATTTCAGAAAGCGAGTCCAATTCCTCATGATATACCATTTACTCTGTTACCAGGTGCCACAAACAACTGAAAAATATGTAAATACTGGGAGTTAACCTAAGATTGTGCAGTTCCTAGTGACAGGTGCCAAGAGGTTATGATACGGGTTTCTTGGGTCTGATTTACAGTGTGAATAAATGCTTGCTTGCAGCTCTTAGCCTTTTTCGATCAATGAAGCACTTTTTTTATTAATATTTTTCTTTGTAACGTAATGTTAACAACGTTACTCCTATAGGCACGCAACGTAAATACTGGGAGTTAAGGAGGCCTGGGAATCAGTACCAGATTTGCCACTAATTCCATAGGTGAACTGAGGATTAGTTCCCTGATGGGAAAATTAATTGTTGAGTTAGATGAACACTAAAGTTCCTTTTCGCTCTAAAAATCTTGCACCTTGTATTTTAACGAAGTAGCTAATTGCAGACATGGTATTTTCAAGGCTATACATGTAAAAAATCCTAGTAAATCATCTTAGTCTTTAACCTACTAATCCATCTACAGGACTATGCATTTTACAAATTCCCCTAACACATCTCACCTTTTAAAAAAACTGAGCTGACCAGAAATTCTTACCTTTTTAATTAAGGACTTCAGCCTGTAGTTTGGAGCTGTTAAGCAGTATCTGTCAGGTGGCAGTCTGGGTCCTGCATATGGCTTAATCAGTGGTAAAGGGGTTTGATTTTTCTGCCTTGCAATATCGAGTAAAAACTAAAAAAAAAAGTCCTTATTAGAACTACAATGTAAGAAATTTTATGTAAAATGAACTTCAAATAAGTTTGCTCACATCTCTCGGAGGAGGAGAAGTAAAAGACTGATCAGCCCGACACTGGATTGCCAGTCTCACATCATCTGCATCAACATTAGGTTTCTTAGCATGGCTTGAATAAATTTTTGCATCATCCAGAATTGTAGTCACATATCCTTTAAGAACAAAACATTATGAAGCATTAAAACAGCTTAATATTTAAGGTCACTTTTCTTAACGGGAGGTTCTACTAACTTCTAGAAAGTTTATGAATTTTGCTTCTAGTATCTAATTGTCCTATTCTACATGGCCAATTTTAAACAGATAGCACGGTATAAATACCCTTAGCTTGAGCTCTCTTACTGCTTTAGGCTGCATTCTGTGATACTGTTCAAGCAATTTAGTTGAAAATGTTCTTAAGATAAAACAGTGTTTTCAAATTCACAAGTTAGGCAAATTTTTGTTTTGTTAACTTACGGAAAGCAAATTCCAACATTTGATTTATAACCCTTGGTTCATACTCCGTAATTCCCATATCCTTCAGGATTTGTGCCATCACCTGTGGATTCGAATAAAAATGCCAGATGCATAATCTAGGTACTGGAAATCAAGACTGGACCAAAGGTAGTATTTATGATAAAAGTTCCCCCTTCTCTGGGCTCCATACTTTTCCTCTCCAGTGTAAGGGTCACACCAAAAGCCATCCTAACTAACCTCTGCTGAAACTTTATTTTTTGGCGGGGGTGGCGGGTGTGGCGGGGGGGGGGGCGGGGGCAGAGAGAACAAAAAGGTTCGGGTTGGCTTTCCCCAAGAAAAGAGAGGAGAGGCTACAGCTGGTTGTCATTTTCCGATGCGGCAATGGGGGAAGCTCGCAGCAGATATTGGACGCGAGAGTCAGGACTCACAGACCTGGCGAGACGACAAAGCATCTGGGGCCCAAGGCCCAGGAGACAAAGCTGGGTGGCTGGACTAAGCACTCCGGCAGGCCTTAAGCCACCCCCTAAGCGGGTCTGCCGGGGTTACGAGAGAAGTGCCCTGGGGTCCAGGGCACCCCCGTATCCCACTCCTCCTGGTCGCCCCGATTGGGCTGAAGCGGGCGTGCGAGCCCGTCCTGAAGCCCTCCGCCAGGGCCTGCCTCCGAGACCCTAGCCGTGCCTATCCTGCCCGCCTTTCATCCTTCGCACTTACCAAGGCATCTTTCGGAGCGTTCTTAGGAGGCGCCATCTTGCCGGACTCCATGTTATCCTGCCCCTCGTCATCCGGGGAGAGAGGGCTTCTCGCCGGCTCCTCGCTCAGGCTCCACCCCTGCGGGGTGTGGAAGGCGGGGTTACAGCGCCGGGCCGGCGGGCTGCTACTTTTAAGCTGCTACTCTACCGGATGGCGTTTGAGGGTAGCAGGGCTATGGGTGGAGCGCGGGATCAGGAGGATTGGAACAGACAGGTGAGTCTTCCCTGAGGAACCCTCGGCCAACACTTGGAACAGCCAAGAAGCTCATTTTTCTAGAGCAGTTCTCCGGGAAAATGTACCAAATGGGTCACCTTTGTCTTTTCTGGGACCCCTCCTCACACCTTCGCTGCTGCTACTCTGGCCCTTTCCATTTCCCTGCAATGCCCGCAGGGGCTCCCTCCACCTGCCCCTGTGATAGGGTTGGGAGGGGGGACACACCCAGTTAAATTTGTCAGATCCACGACGAATACATTTTTAGCTAAAGTCTATCTCCAGTATTACATGGGCTATACTTACCTACAAAATTATTTGTGGTTGATCTCACATTTAAGTTTAACTTGGCATTCTGTATTTTTCTTGAGTAATCTGGCAACTCTACCGTATAGCCTGCTCTCCACACAGCAGGCCTTTGGTCAGCTCTCATTATACTCGAAGCCCTGCTATTGTCTCCCATTTCATACTGATGAAAAGCTTAAAGTCTTTGTGGGCCTGCAAGATTCTCTGCTAGAGCCTCTCCAGCCTTGTCCCTTGGCCCTGAGTAGTTTCCTTTCTGTCCCTGCTGAGGCCCTCCAAGGGCTGTCACTTTGCCTCACAGATGCCCTCCTCTCCCCAGTCTCCACACAATAACCTGAGTGACTTAAAAAAAAAAAAAGTACATCAGTTAAGCATCTCTGGCTTAAAGTGTCCCTTAAAGTATGCTTTCTTATTCCTCCACAATCCAACAATGCCCTAGTGTTCTCCGTCCCAGGAAGAGGCACTCTGAGCTACCCAGACCAGAAACAGCAGTTATCCATGTTATGCAGACCCCCTCCCCGCAATCCACACTCATTCTATAGCAGGTCTAATTAGGGCCACCTCCCAAAGTCACGCCATGTCAGTCTGTGCCTCCGCATCCTCATTCAGTGCTACCACTCGAACAGTCCAAACCAACAGCCGTACTCACGCAAGACTATAGAAATAGGTCCTTGTAATAGGGCTACCCTACATTCTTCACACAACCAAAGGGATCTCTTAGTCGTAAATCACATAATTATATTCCTTTCTTTAAAACCTTCTAATGGCTTTCTTCACAAAACAAATTTGTACTGATTTCAGGGGTTTAGCAGACCTTTCAGTTTGGGGCACCAGCTTACCTCATCAGGGTTATCTGAATCAGTCATCCACCAGGCAGCCATCTTGAATTTTGGGCAGCAGCCCCAAGAACCACGTGTTCTTTAACACATTGTTTCTCTTGGGAACCCTGAACCCTGAACCTTCCTGCAAACACCTTTCTCAGCTCACTTTGAGCAATTATTGTGTAAGACTAATAATGATTTTCTCCCTTTGGACTAAGTAGTACATGCACAAGGTACAAAGTTCTAAAAAATACATGTAGAAAATAAAAAGAAACCCCCTCTGGCTTATTCCACCCACTAATTTATCTTTCATAGAAGGCACCACAGTTTACCAGTATCTTGTCTATGTAATTTACAAATATCACCTTTTTAAAATTTGTTCCCCCATCCAAATGGTACTATACTGTTGGGGTGACCAACCTTTAGAACGCCAACAAAGGACACAGCTATACTAGATGAAAAGACCTATAATATGTAATAAGTAATTGTGCAGAAGTGTTATTACTTTAAATAAAAATATGAAAATAAGTGTTATTTAAAATTATGTTTCTCTGTATTATTTTTCTGTTACATGCTATTATTTAAACAAAACAGTAGGACTAGTTAACAGTTAAACAATTAGTATGAATAGTAGGACTAAGTACTTTGTACATTTCTATCCCATTACAGCAATTTAGTTCTTGAATATTTAAATTTTATAAGTTGTAGTGTATATTCTTAGTATACATAAATGTAGGACATTTAAAAAGGGGAATGTAGACACAATATGTATGATGATTTAGACATATCTGTAGCCCATATTTAGTGAAAAATAACAACAAAATGGTTTTTTTGACTCCATGGTACAGTAGGATATTTTTACTCTTTCTGTTTCTTTTCCAATAATATTTCTCTGAACTGCCTGCAGCCATTAGGACATCCTTGTTTTCTTTTATGTAGTGGTAAAACTGCATATAGTCTAACATAATATTCACTTTGATATGCATCTCTGGTCTTATTGAGCCCACATTAGACTGATTCTTGGTGTCAGTCCAGTGTGGTGCCATAAACCTACACTTGATCTTAGCCAAAAGGCCGAGAAGTGATGTGGTGGTGCCATAAACCTAAACACCTTTCAAAAAAAAGTGTTTGAGAATGTAATATTCCTCAGTAGTACTTACAGGAATAGCAGGTTTTTACATATGTAGGAGTTAGTTTTCAGTTCTCCGGAAATGTCTATTCACTTAGTACTAGAGGCTGGTCTTGGTAGACCAGCTATTTGTCAGTCAGTTAGGCCCTTTGCATCTATACATTCATCCTATGGGCTGTCCATAACTAATATGTTCACCACTTTTTAACATTCCAAAGCACATTAGATGTCATCATAAATTAAACCTTTTTTTTAACCCCCTCAGGGAAAAAGGGTTTAAAGCACAGAGGTAATTTCAACTTATGAAATTGAAGTTAGATTCCAAGTAAGTTAAAATTTTAGTAACGAAATGAGAGTCCTGTTTAACTTGGGTGCCTTTCTGGCGAGTTTTTGTTGTTGTTCTGAAGTAGTCTTATTTCCAAAAACTGAGTCTTTTTTTTTTTTCCTGTATGAGTTTTTGTTGTAGCCTAGACATAACATCAGGCAGCTTAGACGCAGTTAGTTCTTTTCAAGTCTCCATATGGCCTCTTCAAAGATTACCAAGCAGTTTTAGAGAGACAGCATATACATCTCTGTTTTACTGTAATCCTTTCGCCATTCTCATCCTCAATTAAAGGACATTTTCCTTGTCCCGCATTTTGAAAGCAAGTTTACAGCAGGCCAACGTTTTTAACACCTTTTCTATGGCCAGTAACAATAATAAGCATCATGTAAGGCACATGTTTTATGGAGAGTATTCCTTCCATTTCAGTACAGTAAAAAAGTCTCATTAGGTGCTTTTATATATTTTGAGAGAACTTAAAAGTGGACAAAACTTCATTATGAAAGCTTCAATAGCCCAGGTAAGAAATCATGTTCCTTTTTTTAATTTTAAGCGGTATTGTGTACAAGATGTATGTATACTTAGCAGATAAGATCTTTTCATTTTCTTGGGTCAAAGTTTATAGACTGAATGGAATATGTCAAACTTTATATTTACATCTATGCTTGAATATGAACATAGATGAGAAAAATATAGTTTGTATTTGGACAAGATATCAATATTCTTTTGTTTTGGGGCACCTAGGTGGCTCAGTCAGTTGAGCATCCGACTTTTGAGTTCAGCTTTGGCCCTGATCTCGGGGTTGTGAGATCAAGCCCTGCATTGGGCTCTCTGCATTGGGTGTGGAGCCTGCTTAAGATTCTCTTTCTCCCTCTTACTCTGTTCCTTCCCTCCCAGAAGTATTCTTTTATTTTTTATAGTATTCTAAAAATTAAGGTAGAGTTGACATACAGTATTAGTTTCAGGTACACAATGTAGTGATTAGATATTTTTAAACATTATGAAATGATCAACATGACAAATCTAGTTACCATCTGTTACCATACATAGTTATTACAATGTTATTGGCTATATTCCCTATGCTGTACTTTACATCCCAGTTACTTATTTTGTGCTGGAAGTTTGTACCTCTTAATCTTCTTCACCTATTTTACTCATCCCTCCCAACCCTTCCCCTTTGGCAACCACCAATTTGTTCTCTGTATTTATGACTCTGTTTCTGGTTTTTTTAAAATAATATTCCACATGTAAGTGAAATTATATGGTAATTGTCTTTCTCTGTCTTAGTTTACTTAGCATAATACTCTTTAGGTCCATCCATGTTGTCACAGATGGCAAGACTTTACTCTTATTTATGGGTGAGTAATAGTCTGTTGTGTATATGTACACTACATTTTCTTTGTCCATTTATCTATTGATGAACATTAGATTGCTTCCATATCATGGCTACCATAAATAATGCTTCAATAAACATAGGGACACATACATCTTTTTGAATTAGTGTTTTTGTTTTCTTTGGATAAATACCCAGAAGTGGAATTGGTGGCTCATATGATATTTCTATGTTTAATTTTTTGAGGAAACTCTTTTCCCCTTGGTATATATTTTTTAATCTGATTTTTTTTTGCCACTGAGTTGTATGAATTCTTACCTTTTAAAGATTTATTTATTTCAGAGAGAGAAAGGGAGAGAAAATATCTCAAGCAGACTCCCCACTGAGTGCAGAGCCTGATACAGGGCTCAATCTCATGACCTTGAGATCATGAGCTGAGCCGAAACCAAGAATTGGACACTTAACCAACTGCACCACCCAGGAGTCTTGGTTTGTATGAATTCTTTATAAATTTTGTATATCAACCCATTATCAGATATGTCATTGGCAGGTATCTTTTCCCATTTAGCAGATTGCCTTTGTTCTATTGATGGCTTCTTTTGCCATGCCAAAACTTTTTAGTTTGATCTAGTACCAGTTGTTTATTTTTGCTTTTTTTTTCACTTTGCCTGAGGAGATAGATCCAGAAAAATAATGCCAAGACTAATGTCCAAGAGTTTACTGCCTGTATTTTATTTTAGGAGTTTTATGGTTTCAAGTTCTTTAATCTATTTGGTTTATATTTGTATATGGTGTAAAAAGTGGTCTACTTTCATTCTTTTGCCTGTTGTTGTCTGGTTTTCTCAACACCATTTATTGAAAAGAGATGGTCTTTTCCCTACTGTAAATTCTTGCCTCTTTTGTCATTGAATTTTGACCATACAAGTGGGTTTATTCCTGGGTTCTCTATTTTACTTCATTGATCCATGTATCTGTTTTTGTGCCAGTGTCCTACTGTTTTGAATACTATAGCTTTGTAGTATAGTTTGAAATTTGGGAGCTTGATACATCCAGCTTTGTCCCCCCAACCCATGTCAAGATTGCTTTGGCTCTTCGGGGTCTTTTGTGGTTCCATACAAATATTAGGATGATTTGCTCTAGCTCTGTGAAAAATTCTCTTGTTATTTTGATAGGGATTGCATTAGATCTGTAGATTGCTTTGGGTAGTATGGACATTTTAACAATAATGGTTCTTCCAGTTCATGAGCATTCTTTGTATTGTCATCAATTTCTTTTATCAATGTTTTACCTCTTTCATCTCTTTGGTTAGGTTTATTCCTAGGTATCTTGTTATTTTGGGTGCAGTTGTACATGGGATTGTTTTCTTAATTTCTTGTTCTGCAGCTTCATTATTGGTGTATAGAAATGCAATAGATTTCTGTACTTTGATTTCATATCCTGCAAATTTACTGAATTTGTATATCAGTTCTAGCAGGTTTTTGGTAGAGTCTTCCAGGTTTCCTATATATAGTATCATGTCATCTGCAAATAGTGCAAATTTTCTTCTTTCTTACTGATTTAGATGCCTTTTATTTCTTATTGTCTGATAGCTGTGACTAGGACTTCCAGTACTTTGTTGAATAAAAGTGGTGAGAGTGGATATCCTTGTCTGGTTCCTGACCTTAGTGAAAGGCTCTCAGTTTTTCTCCATTGAGGATGATACTAGCTGTGGGTTTTTCATATATGGCCTTTATTATACTGAAGTAAGTTCCCTCTAAACCTACTTTGTTGAGGGTTTGTATCAGGAATGGATGTTGTACTTTGTCAAATGCTTTTTTCCCCATGTATTGATGATCATATGATCATATGGTTCTTCTCCTTTCTTTTAGTGATGTGATGTATCATGTTGATTGATTTGCAAATATTGAACCTACCTACAATCCACGAATAAGTCTTACTTGATTGTGGTGAATGATCTTTTTAATGTACTGTTGAATTCATCTTGCTAGTATTTTGTTGAGAATTTTTGCATCCATGTCCATCAGGAATATTGGCCTGTACATTTTTTTAGTGGTGTCTTTATTTGGTTTTGGTATCATGGTAATGCTGGCCTCATGGAATGAATTTCGCAGTTTTTGTTCCTTTTTCATTTTTTGGAATAGTTTGAGAAGAATAGGTATTAAGTCTTCTTGAAATGTGTGGTAGAATTTGCCTGTGAAGCCATCTTTTTGTTTGTTGGGGTTTTTTTGATTACTGATTCAATTTCTTTGCTGATTGTTGGTCTGTTCAAATTTTCTGTTTCTTCCTGTTTCAGTTTTGGTAGTTTATGTTTCTAGGAGTTTATCCATTTCTTCCAGGTTGTCCAATTTGTTGGCATATAGTTTTTCATAATAATCTCTTATGATTGTGTTTCTGTGGTATTATTTCTTCTCTTTCATTTGTGATTTACTTGAATCCTTTCTTTTTTTTTCTTGATACATCTGTCTAGAGGTTTATGTATTTTGTTGACTTTTTCTTCAGAGAACCAGCTGCTTATTTTCTTTGATCAACAGATCAAATTGTTCTTTTAGTTTCTATGTTGTTTATTTCTGCTCTAATCTTTATTATTTCCTTCCTTCTGCTGGTTTTAGGATATCTTTGTTGCTCTTTTTCTAGCCTCTTTAGGTTGTGTATTTGAGATTTTTCTTGCTTCTTGAGGTAGATCTGTAATTCTGTATACTTCCTTATGACTGCTTTTACTACATCCCAAAAGTTTTGGACCATTGTGTTTGGACCATTTTCTTTTATTTTTGCATTGATTTCCATGTTTTTAAAAATTTCTTCTTTTATTTCCTGTTTGACTCATTCATTCTTTAGTAGCATGTTGTTTAATCTCCATGTATTTGTGGTCTTTCTGGATTTTTTTTTTCTTGTGATTGACTTCTAGTTTCATAGTGTTGTAGTAGAAAAGGTGCATGGTACAACTTTAGTCTTCTTGAATTTGTTGAGGCTTTTTTGTGTGGCTGTTATGTGATCTATTCTGGAGAATGTTCCATGCATACTTGAAAAGAATGTGTATTCTGCTGTTTTAGGATGGAATGTTCTGAATATATTTGTTAAATCCATTTGGTCCACTGTGTCATTCAAAGCCATTGTTTCCTTGTTGATTTTCTGCTTAGATGATCTGTCCATTGATGTGAGTGGGGTGTTAAAGTCCCCTACTATTACTGTATTAATATCAATGAGTTTCTGTATGTTTATTATTATTATTATTATTTTTTAAGATTTTTATTTACTTGAGAGGGAGAGGCACAGCAAGAGAGAAAACATAAGCAGGGGGAGTGGGAGAGGGAGAAGTAGGCCCCCTGCTGAGTAGGGAGCCTGATGGGAGCTCCATTCCAGGACCCTGGGATCATGACCTGAGCTGAAAGCAGATGCTTAATGACTGAGGTGTCCCTCTTTATGTTTATTATTTATTGATGCATACATTTAGGTGCTTGCAAGTTGGGGGCATAAATTTTTACAATTGTTCATTCTTCTTGATGGATGGACCCCTTAATTATGATAGAAATGCAATAGATTTCTGTATATTGATTTTGTTTCCTGTGACATTGCTGAATTCTTGTATCAGTTTTAGCAATTTTTTGGTGGAGTCTTTCAGGTTTTTTATAGAGAGTAGTATGTCTTCTACAAATAGTGAAAGTGACTTCTCCCTTGCCCATTTAGGTGCCCTTTATTTCTTTATGTTGTCTGATTGCTGTGTTATGTTAAAGAATAGTGGTGAGAGTGGACATCTCTGTCTTGTTCCTGACTGTAGAGGAAAAGCTCTCAGTTTTTCTGCATGAAGGGTGATATTAGCTGTGGCTCTTTCATATATGGCCTTTATTATGTTGAGGCCTGTTCTGTCTAAACTTACTTTGTTGTGGGTTTTTATCATGACATGGCTGTTGTACTTTGTGAAATGTTCGTTTTGCATCCATTGAGGGGATCATATGGTTCTTATCCTTTCTTATATTGATGTGGTATATCATGTTGATTGATTTGTGAATATTAAACTATGCTTACAGCCCAGGAATAAATCCCATTCAGTCTTTTTGTACTTGTTGAGGCCTGATTTATGACCTAGCAGCACCTTTAGGGTTTTACCTCAACCAAGCACACTGACCTTTAAAATTCCAGGCTTTAAGCCATGCTGGTTGTAAGAACTCAGGAAAATCAGCCCCTCTCATTTTCCCAGTCAATGACTTTGGGGAAGTGTTCTCCTTATGCATTCCCATTTGTTCCTCTCTCTTGCCTTTCTCCATGACCATGGCTCCCTCCCCTCCACATCACCTGTGATCCATTTCAGTTCCAAACCACATCTCTATACTTCCTGCCTTCTTCAGTGTGGCTTCCCCACCCCCCTTTAATTGTGAAATTTATTCTTTCAGTCTTCAGCTTGATTTCTGGGGTATTTAGAATGACTGGATAATTATCAGGTCATGTTTGAGGGATGAAATGAGCCTAGGGTCCTCCTACTATGCCACCATCTTAGCTCTTCACCTTAATGCAGCTATTAAAATAAATTAGTTATACTCAATAAAAGAAGACTAGAAAGCCATCACCAAATTGCTAATTATAATTATTTTTATTTTTTATTTTAGTTGCTTATTTGAGACAGAGAGAGAGTATAAGTCAGGGGGAGGTGCAAATGGAGAGGAAGAAGCAGACTCCACTGAGCAGGGAGCCTGATGCAGGGCTCCATCCCAGAACCTTGAGATCATGACCTGTGCCGAAGGCAGATAGTCAACTGACTGAACCACCTGGGCACCTCTAATTATATATTTTTATTTGATAGTTCTACAGGTGATTTTTATGTTTTTTAGTGGTGCATTTAAATTTTTCATATAAACACACATTCCTTATGTAACAATAAAATGCGATGCTATTATTTAAAAACTCACAAAATATAAAAATAAAAAGGCATAGAATGAATTTATGTTACTTATTGTATCTACATTATTTTTGATCCTTTTCATTTCTAGCCTTCACTCAAGTCTGCTGATACTCCTAATTTATCTCCAGACAGTGCCCGATAAACACTCTTATTTTCAAAGTTTGAGATTATTTAGAAGTTTGAATTTTACACACTTACCTAAGTACGTGTATTTTATAACCATAAGTGGTTATGTAATCCTTAACCTTCGTGTTTTTCATAGTAAAATAACTCAGTGTGACTTAGCCAATTTTTAACAAACTCACTCTTACAATGTGATCAAACAAACTAAAATATCTAAGCAAGTATGTAAAACAGAACTGAGCAGTGCTTTATCCTTCTTTTTAAAAAAAAAAAGGCATTGTGGTTTTTCCAGGCATATTATGTTGGTCAACTGACTTGATCAAATGTAAAATTATATTGTCCAGATTATTATATACTCACTTTGAACATATTGATAGTGAGCATTTTGGTAATTTTGTTCATTTGAGTTATACATTGAAAACTTACTCTGTGCCAAACACTGAATGTGGCAGTGAGGATATGAAGATAAAGCCACAGTTCTTTCCCTGAAGTTCACAGTTTAATGGAGAAAAACGAAGAATACTAACGAAACACAGTGTGATAAGTGCTGTAATGGCTAATTAATGAGTTCTTTGTCATGTCATGATGTTAAGATTTCCCTCACCGCCTTATAATAGCTTTTGATTAGAAGAGTACATGATTGGACGTAGAATGTAAACAAATAGAGCAAAAAAACATGGGATAGGGTAGGTAAAGAACATTAATGAGAAGAGTTATTCCCAGATTGATGAGTGAGTAAATATGAGCCCAAAAAACCTACCTCACCAAAACAGGTCCACAGAATGAAATAGACAAAGAACTATTGCCCTAATGCGTAGATACTGTTTTTGGACTTAGGCACCCAGGGTTGATTTTAGCTGCTGTCCAGCCAAACAGTGATGCAGCCACCAAACACAATAAGTGGGTACATACTAAACATTGAGAAGATTGACAGACAAGCCAGAGAGGGGGAGAAAGTAAGTGAGCAGTCCAGAGAGGTGAGTGTAATAGGATTCCAATGGTAAAATAAATCAGTATTGATTTCAGACTCTCAAAAATAACTGCCTTACACTTATCTCATTAGTCAGCAGTACTTAGAAGGGGTGTGCTAAAACTTTCTATCTCCTCATTTTTCCAGGAAAGTAGGAGGGTCATCTCTGGTCCTTTCACAGGATTGCTAGCTTAATGGATAAATAATATGTAGAAGAACTGGTGCCCAGATTACCTTCTTGGGCCTGCAGTCATGATTATTAAGGAGACAGGAATTTATTTTCTGGAATGTCTACCTATTTAATAATTTTACCCATTTTTTTGTACATCTAGTATTCACTAGGGTGTCATGCCTCTCAGTTATAGTATTTGAGAGTAGAATCGTATATAATCATTAACTTTCTTTTTTTAAAACGTTTTATTTATTTATTTGACAGAGAGAGATACAGTGAGAGAAGGAATGCAAATGGGGGAGTGGAAGAGGGAGGAGCAGGCTTCCCGTCAATCGGAGCCTGATGGATGCAGGGCTGGATCCCAGAACCCTGGGATCATGACCTGAGCCAAAGGCAGATGCTTAATGACTGAGCCACCCAGGCGCCCCCTTTCTGTTGCATTCCTGACAGATGTAGCTCTCAAATTTGTAATGATGAGAAGTTAAATTCAAGAACCTTGGAGCAGCCAATTCCATTGTTGGAGCTTTACTTGGTAGGAAAACTTTTCTATTGTGAATTGAAACCGACTCCTGGTACTTTTACATTGTTGATTCTAGTTCCACTCTAGGCAGCTAGAATCATTGCTTTCACTCTGCAATAGACAACCTTGCTTGCTTATTTTTCTTCCTTGCCAAAGAATAGTTTTAGACCAGGTACTACCATTGACCACACAAAGATCAGGTTATCAATCTGTACAATAAGAATAATCGTAAGGATGGAGTAAAGATGAATGAGATAGTATCTAATGATCCCTCAAAGAAATTATGAATATGTTAGACGAAAGGAGCTTCACGAAAGCAGTTTAATATCATATGTGATTATTTAACATTTAGGTTGAATCTTGGCATTGAAGAATATTACTAACAAAGCAAGCATCCAGTGAGATTGCACAAACTTCTCTTTTTTCTGCAGTTGCTTCTCAACTCATCACTTAACTGTTAAAATCATATTCTTTTACTCAGAATTCCTGATTTTGTTCTCTAGGGCATAATTCAACTTGTTTATAATAAAATTAGACCCCTTTGTCACTTCAAAGTAGATGACTGTAACATCAAATGAAAGTCAGGGTTTGCCAGAAACTGTTAACTCATCTCTAGATAATAATATATATATATATATTTTAAAAATTAATTAATTAATTAATTAATTTTCAGCATAACCGTATTCATTGTTTTTGCACCACACCCAGTGCTCCATGCAATCCGTGCCCTCTCTAATACCCACCACCTGGTTCCCCCAGCCTCCCAACCCTCGCCGCTTCAAACCCCTCAGATTGTTTTTCAGAGTTCATAGTCTCTCATGGTTCACCTCCCCTTCCAATTTCCCCCAACTCCCGTCTCCTATCTAACTCCCCTTGTCCTCCAGGCTATTTGTTATGCTCCACAAATAAGTGAAACCATATGATAATTGACTCTCTCTGCTTGACTTATTTCACTCAGCATAATCTCTTCCAGTCCCAATTTTTGTAGCAACATGGATGGGACTGGAAGAGATTAATAGTATATTTTTTAACTTTTGGAAGCATGATGAAGATTTTTGTAGATAAGCTCATAAAGATACATTTTGATTCAAATTAAAACATCTGATTGCCTCCTCTATGTGTAGAAATTATATTGGTTAGATTGTCCTCAGCTTCAAGTAACAGAAACTGTCTCAAACTGTCTTTTTTTTGGACCAGTCATTATCATTTTAATTTTCATGATAGCTTTCCCTTTTTAAAAATATTAAGTATTTAGTAAATATTAAAAACAGACTCCTACACAAGCAGTGGGCCAAATAAATCACATGGCAAATAAAAATATGTCTCAAAACAAAAGAAAAAGAAAACATAATATTCTAAAACCCATGGGATGCAGCAAAAGTAGATGTTTGAGTGAAATTTATGCTATATAAATTTAATGCTAGTATTAAGAAATGCTAGTATTTAAATGCTAGTATTAAGATAAAAACAACTTGATGCCATAAGAAACTAGGAAAAGAAGAAAGGTAGCTGAAAAATTAGTAGAGGATGGAAATAACAAAGAAAAATCAGAAATAAATAAAATAGAAACCAGAGTAAACAATAACATAACATTGAAAGTAAGGACCAGTTTTTCCAAAAAATAAATTTGACAGTGCTTTAACTACATTAATGGAGGAAAAAAGACGACTCAAAAACCAAAATGAGAAATGGAAGCAAAAACAGTGCAACAGATATAACAGAAATACATAGTGAGATGAGATTACTATAAACATTTATATACTAACAAATCAGATCAGTTAGAAAAAAAAAAACAGATAATTCCTAAAAAGGCACAAGTTACCGGGATTCAGTCATAAATCTTGAATCTAAGATATGGGAAATCATCTTTGACCAATAACAAGAATGAAAGCTGACTTAGGACTCAAAAATCTCCCAGCACAAAAAAGCCCAAGACTACATGGTTTCATTGGAGAATTCTAGCAGACATTTCAAAAAATAATTACAATCTTTATCAAAATTTTACAAATAGTAGAATAGAGGGAACACACTCAAAAGCATTATATGAGGCCTGACACCTAAGTAGGATAAAAATAACACAAGTACAAAAAAATCTACTTTGTCAGACATAACCTTTGCTGCTCCAGCTTTTTTTGACACCCATTTGCATGATATATGTTTCTAAATCTAAAGGTGTCTTTACATCTAAAATGAGTCTTTTGTAGGCAGCATATAGATGGGCCTTGTTTTTAAATTCATTCTGACACCCTCTGTCTTTTGATTGGAATGTTAAGTCCATTCACATTCAAAGGTATGTATCTATTGCCATTTTATTACTTGTTTTATCTTTGTTTCTGGAGATTTTCTCTGATCCCTCTTTTTGTCTTTTATGGTTTGCTGATTTTCTTTGGTGATCTATTTGGATTTCTTTCTCTGGATTTCTTTGTGTATTTATTTGTGGTTTTTGCTTCATGGTTACCATTAGGTTTGTATATAATCTCTTCTGTATATAGCACTCTGTGTTAAGTTGATGGTCATTTAAGTTTGAACCCATTCTTTACTCCTCCTCACATTTTAGGTATATGTTGTTATATTTTTTATCCTTTATTTTGTGAGTTCCTTGACTGATTTTTTTAAAGAAATACTCATTTTCACTACCTTTGTGTTTCCTACCTTTATACCGTTAGTTTTGTTCTTTCCTTTACACTCAAGGAATCACCTTTAATATTTCCTGCAGGGCTGTATTAGTAGTCATGACTGTCTTAAGTTTTTGTTTGTCTGAGAAACTCTTTATCTCTCTTTCTGTTCTGAATGATAGCCTTGCTGGATAGAGTATTCTTCACTGCAGATTTTTCCCACTCAGCACTTCGACTATATCATGCCACTTCTTCTTTTTTTTTTTTAATTTTATTTATTTGACAGATAGAGATCACAAGTAGGTAGAGGGGCAAGTAGAGAGAGAGGAGGAAGCAGGCTCTCTGCTGAGCAGAGAGCCCGATGCAGGGCTCAATCCCAGAACCCTGAGATCATGACCTGAGCCGAAGGTAGAGGCTTAACCCACTGAGCCACCCAGGTGCCCCTATCATGCCACTTCTTTCTGATTTGGAAATTTTCTGCTGAGAAATCCCTTGCTAACCTTATGGATTTTCTTTTGTAACTCACTGTCTTCTTTTATCTTCCCCTTTTAATTTTTTTTCTTTATTACTGTATTTTGCTAATTCCTTACAATATGTCTTGGTGTGTATCTCCTTTTGTTGATTATGATGGGAGGTCTTTGTGCCTCCTGCATCTGGGTATGTTACCTTCCCCAGATGAGGGATGTTTTGAGCTATTGTTTCTTCAAATAAATTTTCTGTACCCCTTTCTCTTTCTTCAGGGACTCCTGAAATATGATTGTTGTTATGTTTCTTGGAGCACTGAGTTCCCAGTCTATTTTCATGTTGTATAATTGCTTTTTCTCTCTTGTTCAGCATGATTACTTTCCATTATTCTATCTCCTAGGTTACTAATTTCTTCCTCTGTTTCTTGCACCCTGCTGTTCATTCCAAGTGTATTTCTCATCTTCTTTAATTTATTTTTATAATTTAAATTCAGTTAATTTTATAGAATGTATTATTAGTTTCAGAGGTAGAGTTCTGTGATTGATCAGTCTTATGTAACATCTAGTGTTCATTGCATCACATGCCCTCTTCAGTGTTCATCATCCAGTTACCCCATCTTCCTATTCCCTCCTCTCCAGTAGTAACCCTCAGTGTTTCCTATGATTAAGAGTCTCTTACAGTTTGTCTAGTGTGTGTTTCTCATCTTGTTTATTGAACCCTTTATCTCTGTCATGTTATTTCTTTTTTAAAAGATTTTGTTTATTTATTTTAGAGTGAGAGTGAGAGAGACAGAGAGCACTAGAGAGTTTGAGTGGGGTGGGGAGGGGCAGAGGGAGAGAGAGAAGCAGATTTCCTGCTGAGCAGGGAGCCCATCACAGCAGTCAGTCCCAGGACCCTGGCATTGTGACCTGAGCTGAAGGCAGATGCCCAACCCACTGATCCACCTAGACACCACTGCCATGTTATTTCTTATCTCTGTGTTAAGGGTCTCACTCATGTCTTCCTCTCTTTTCTCAAGTCCAGTGAGTATCCTGAAGATCGCTAATTTAAATTCTCTATCAGACATATTATATCTGCTTCATTTAGATCACTGGCCATGGCCTTGTCCTGTTCTTTCGTTTGGGATAAATTTCTCTTCTCATTTTGTTTAGGTTTTGGTACCCTTTTCTCTGTGTTAGGAAAGTCAGCTGTATCTCCTGTTCCTCGAGGGTAATAGCCTTATGAAGAAGAGGTCCTGTATTGCCCTGCTGTGTAGTGTCCCCTGTCCCCCAGGGCCTGGCAATTTTGTTAGTGTCTCCTATGGGTGCTGTGTTTGCTGTGCTGTTTTGTCTTGGTTGCTTTATCCTTCAGGCCAGTCCTCTGCAGAGTCCCTCTTTGCCTGTTATGGGAGGTGTTTGGGCTCTGGCCCGAATGTGGCACATTTTAACTAGGTGTGCTCTGGTCTGTTTGTGAAATGAGAGGTCACCTGGCTCTGCAAAACTCCTATGTTGGGAGATGCAGCATGAGGAGAAATTTGGCTGGTCTTCTCGGGGATGGGGCCTACTGTGCTGGGACCGAGGCAAGCATGACCACGAGGGGGGATTCCATGGGACTGTAGAGGGGGAGCAGGGCTCTGTATAAGCAAGTTAGGTAGCAAGTATTAGTACTGTGCTGGTTCCCACAGGTGACCCTGTGCTTATGCTGAGGGGAAAGGTACAGGAAAATTATGCCTGACAGTCCCTTTTTTTTCCTGGAGAAGTCTCTCTGTGCACATTCTCTTGGATGGTCTCTGAGATAAGTGAATAACCTCCCCACTATGTGCCCTAGGCACTCTTCAGATCACTGTTTTCACACTGTATCTACAGGTTGTTTGCCTGCCTTTTTTTCCAGAGCAGTACACTGCCTCTGGGCTCTATCCCAGACAAGACCGCTGACCTTTAACACTCTTGGCTTCAAGCCCTGCTGGTTGCAGCAAACCACAAAATTTGGCCTCACTATCCAAGCCAATTGCTATGGGGATTCATTTTCCCCATGAGCTCCCTTGTGTGCTAGTCAGCCTTTCACCAGAAGAAATCATTTTAATATACTGTGTACAAATATGAGTCATTATATGTATTTTTAATCATTTTGATTATGGAGTAACCACCACTGGGTGCATTTTAGAGTTTAGAATAGTATAAAATGGCTCCCCACTTTCCAGCTTCTACTCACAAAGTGCCAATAAGTTACTATTTACCCACTATCAAAGTAATTATCAGGGTACAAGCTAAACAGCTGAATACACTACTTTGAAAAATTATAGTACAGACAGTTGGTAGATATGTTTTTATTTCATATGAATGTAAGTTGACATATAGAATTGACTTTTCCCACTTTCTTCTGAATAAAATTCCAAAATGATGTTATCCTCCGATAATTCTCAAAAATTTGCAAAATATTACTTAGAAAAATTAAGGCAGAGAATAGCTTTCATGAGAGGATTTAGATAGTTTTACATTATAGTGGAAGTATTTTTGTTGCTAACATTTTCAAATTTAAAATAGAACTATTTCCTTATAAAATCTCTTCTATTGTCACAATGAATTTCTTGAGTGTTAAGGCAGTTCTTTTGCTGTCAGATAAACATTTATAAGGATATCTACCAAATGAGATTTAAAGTAAGAATTGAGATGTATCTAGCAATTTCTATATTTGATGTAATTTGTTTTAGAAATTCCTAAAAAGGTAAAATGCATACAAATATATTAGTTGATTAGAAAATGCTGAATTATAACAGCACACAGATTAGCAACTAGTGCAAATCCTATCACAAGGATTAGGACAAATGTATCATCACTCATTTCTATCCTGGGCTTATCATCTTTCTCTTCACCAGTGCTGCTTCCTGCCTTTCCTCCACCTCCTTTTCCAGGCCTTGGATGTTGCTTATGTGTTGAGAAAAGAACGCTGGGGCTATATGGTCCCCAGAGCTCTTGTGTCCCAGCAGAATTCTGATATTGGCGTCCTGCACAGACCTTGAAGCGATAATGTGCATTTGCCACAAAGTTGGAAAAGGAGAATGAAGTGTTTGGTCCTTTATATATCTAAAGAAAAATGAGACAAAATGAAAATTATATTGTCATACCAAATAAAAAATATGGTATTGTTTTTGATAATAACTTATGAATTAACTCATTCACCTCATAAATATATTCAAAGCAAAACTAAAAGTTCATGCTTACAGTCTTTAATATCATGAGAACCCAGTTCAGGTAATTTTGTCCAGTGTAAGAAATAACAAAAGACTTATAATTGATTGTTAAACTTTAATTGCATTTTGTTTGGAATGAGTTGTGGACATAAGTGAAACCTAGAAATATTAAATCATTTAATAGCAATATGTTAATTGAATGAATAAGCAAGTATGTCCCAAAATAGTATGTACATAAAGCTTTAGGGAGGAAGTAGTACTTTTGGATAAGATTTCATTGCTTTAAACATTCTGAAAGGATATCTTAGTCCTCAGCAAAAGCTCAATTCCCAGTAGAATATAAAATTTTAAAAATGTAAGGACTAAATTTGCAAGAATTTACCAGGTCAGTTCCTTTTTGACTGATAAGTTGTAGATTATAAACAATGGGATCTCCTTTTATTGGCTCCAAAGACTCCCATTTGATCTCACAAATATTGCTATTCACGTGTTGTTGTAATTTAGGTGCTAGAAAAAGAGAATTTCAGTTTAGAGGGTTTTATTTTTCCTAGATGATCTTGAATATGTTGAATTTTGATATAGTTTTCCATGATGATTAAAAGGCAGTCCATGCAGTCTTAATCTAAGAAATATATAGTTATAGTTTGCATTATAAAGCCTTTTGCAATACCATCAGGCATCTGAATAATTGTAATAAAAACTTTAAGAACTTAAAACTGTCAATAATTCATGTTTGTTTGTTAGTAAGAACTTATTAAAAGTTTTATTACTATTGTTTAATCCCTACTGGTATCTTTTGCATTGTATTTATATGGTGCATGATACATTTAGAAGCATTACACATACATTAACAGTTTTTTGAAATATTTTATTAGTTTATTAGAGAGAAAGAGCAGGGAGGAGGGGCAGAGGGAGAGGGGAGAGAATCCTAAGCAGACTCTGGGGTGGGCATGGAGCCTGATGTGGGGCTCAATCACATGACCCTGAGATCATGACCTGAGCTGAAAGCAAGAGTCTGATGCTCAACTGACTGCACCACTCAGGTGCCCCACATGTGTTAATAATTTTATTTTAGGATCACAGAAGCTGTATGAGGAAAGGAAGGAGGTCAGGATCTTTATTTATGTTATTAGTCTCTCTACATTTCAGGAAAATGGGTCTTAAATATGTAAGAAGAAAGCAAGTCATTATTGTGGTCTAAGTCATGTTTATTTTATTTTTTTTTCTAAGTCATGTTGAATTCCAGTATGTTACAGTTAGCTTTTCAATGAGAACAAACTACTTCATAATGGTGATTGGACTTGTGTAGAAAGATTGGAATAACTGAATTTCACAAGAAGGAATAAATGCTCAAAGCTTGAGCTTTCAAGACTGTGAAGTTACCTTGTTATGTATTATAGAAAGCAGTTTATTTCACTGTTCAAATAGGGAGATTAAATTCAGAGTTTCAGAAATTAACAAATATGAAGTTACAAATTTGTACTAAATATGTGCGAATATGTGCTATATACTAAGTATATTTTTTAGCTTTAATCAGTTTAATTATATGTATCAGCTGGTTTTTTTGTGTGTTTTAATCCAAGTAAGATTTAGCAAGGAGTGAATATCATGACAAAGTAAAAGGAGGACTATGATGGGGACCAGGAGCCTACCATTCCAATTTTGGCTCTGTTACTGTTTCACATTGTTCTTTAGTTAGGTTACTTATCATTCAGGGAATTCTTTCTCTTAACAAAATGGCTGTGGTGCTAGAGTGATTGGCTGGATTAGTTGATTCCAAAGACATTTTAAAAATATTGCGATATTTGGGGGCAGAATAGTAGGATCCTAGGCTTGTCACATCCCACTAACACTATTGGATAACTATCAAATAACCCTAAATAGCCCAGAAATCCACCCAAAGACTGACAGAACAAACTACACAACTAAAGGAGAGAAGAGACCACACCGAAGAAGGTAGGAAATGTGGAGACATGATTTAGGGGAGAAATGGATCTTGGCTGCTGTGGAGAGGAGGTTGCCTTGTTATGGAGAAGGGTTAGAGAGAAAGGGGCACACAGGGGAATACACAAGGAGAATGTTCCCCATAACTGTTGAGTTGGAAAATAAGAGGGGCTGAATTTCATGAGTTCTTTCAACCAGTGAGTCTTAAAGCCTGGAGTTTTAAAAGTCAGTGGGCTTGGCTAGGGTAGAGCTCTGCTCTTAGAGAGAATGCAGGCAAACAACCCAGAGGCATGCAGTGAGGAGACAGGGATTTGAAGAATGTGTGGGGCACATGGAGGGGAGATTATTCACTCTTCTTGGAGTGCTTCTTAGAGGGGCAGTGTTTATGAAGATACCTCTTGGTGAACAAAGCAGCTGGCAGGCACCATTTCCTTCCCTGGCCACTCAGCATAAACACACAGTCACCTCTACTGGCTGGCTAATTTGCTTACACCAAGTCCCACACCCCTGTGTTCTGGCAGTTCTGCCCATCTCAGTCAAGCTTGTTTCAGTCCCAGTGCAGCAGCTCCCTCCCCCTAGAAGACCAGCACAAACCTCTGCCCAGAACATGTCTCCCAATGAGAGATTTCTGCAAGGCCTCAGTTCTAGTGGAAGTTAGTATCAAGTCTCATTTCACAAGAAGATCAGAGCACACTTAGCACTCTCCACATTCAAGTCAGAGCCCAAACACTGCCCAGACAAGGCAAGGAGAACCTCTGCAGATGACTGGCCCAAAGGATAGAGGAGACAAAACAGAACAGCAGAGCACACACAGCACATGCCAGATACGCTTCCTGAATTGCCAGGTCCTGGACACCACATGACCTCTTCCTCATAAAGCAGTTACTTTCAGGAGCAGGAAACATAAGTGACTTTTCTAATACAGAGTAGAAGGAGGAGACTTGGGCAAAATGCCATTACAGAGGAATTTATCAAGTGAAAGAACAAGATAAGGCCATAGCAAGAGATCTAAGGGAAACATAAAAAAATTAAAAGCAGAAGACAAAGAAGTCCTTAACTTATAAGGGAAGACCTGTAAGGCTAGCTGGGGATTTCTCAACAGAAACTTGGCAAGTGAGAATAGAGTGGCATGGTATATTCAAAGTACTGAATGGGAAAAATCTGCAGGCAAGAATACTCTATCCATCATGGCTGTCATTCAGAATAGGAGAGATAAAGAGTTTCCCAGACAAACAAAACTAAAGGAGTTCATGACCACTAATCAGTCCTACAAGAAATATTATTTTCCACTCAGTGAGTGGAAAGACCAAAAGTTACAAAGATAGGAAAGGATCAGAGGAAATCTCCAGAAACAACAACAAAACAAATAATAAAATGGCAATACATACATATCTATTAAAAATTGCTTTGAGTGTGAATGGACTAAATGCTCCAATCAAAAGACATCGGGTATGAGAATGGATAAAAAACACAAGAACCATTGATATGCTGCCTATAAGAGACTCATTTTATTTTAAGTTTTTTTAAACATTTTTTTTTAAAAAGTTTTTATTTATTTGACAGAGATCACAAGTAGGCAGAGAGTCTGGCAGAGAGAGAGGGGAAAGCAGGCTCCCCGCTGAGCAGAGAGCCTGATGTGGGGCTCGATCCCAGGACCCTGAGATCATGACCTGAGCTGAAGGCAGAGGCTTAACCCACTGAGCCATCCAGGCGTCCTTTTTAAGTTTTTAAAAAGATTTTACTTGTCTATTAGAATGAGCATGAACAGGGGGGGAGGGGCTGAGGGAGAGGGAGAAACAGGCTCCCCACTGAACAGAGAACACAACATAGGGTTCAATTCCAGGATCCTGAGCAGAAGGCAGATGCTTAACCAACTGAGTCACCCATGCATCCCAAGAGACTCATTTTAGGCATAAACACACCTTCAGATTGAAAGCGAGGGGGTGGAGAAACATTTATTGTACAGATGTATGTCAAAGTAAAGCCAGAGTTGCAATAATTATATTGGACAAACTAGATGTTAAAACAAAGACTGTAAGAAGTGATAAAGAAGGGCAGTATATCATAATAAAGGGGACAAGCCAACAGAAGATCTAATAATAGAAAATATTTATGCCCCTCAACATGGGATTACCCCAATATACAAACCAATAACAAACATAAAGTAACTAATTGATAATAATAGAGTCATACTAGGGGACTTTAACACCCCACATACATCAATGGGCAAATCATCTAAGCAGAAAATGAATAAGGAAACAATGGCTTTGAATGACACACAGGACCTGACTGTATTAACAGATAAATTTAGAACATTCCACCCTAAAGCAGCAGAACACACTTTCTTTTCAAGTGCATATGGGACATTAGCCAGAATAGATTAGATACTAGGTCACAAATCAGGCCTCAACAAGTGCAAAAAGATTGAGATCATACTATGCATTTTTTTTTCTGACCACATCGCTAAGAAACTTTAAGTCAACCACAAGAAAAACATCTGGAAAGATCACAGATACATAGAGGTTAAACAAAGGGCCAAACAGGAATTCAGAGAAGAAATAATACATGGAAACAAATGAAAATGAAAACACAAGTGGTCTTAAACCTTTGGGATGCAGCGAAAGTGGTGATGAGCGGGAAGTATATAGCAATAAGGCCTACTTCAAGAAGCAAATAAACAACCTAATCTTACATCTAAAGGAACCAGAAAGTCTAAAAGCCAGCAGAAGGAAGGAAATAATAAAGATTAGAGCAAAAATAAATGATATAGAACCTAAAAAACAACACTACAGAAATACAACTCTAAGACAAGATTATGAAAAACTTTATTCCAGCACATTGGACAACCTGGATGAAATGGGTAAATGCCTAGAAATATAAACTACCAAGACCAAAACAGGAAGAAATAGAGTACTTGACCAGACTGATAACCAGCCATAAAATTGAATTTGTAATTAAAAAAACTCCCCCAAAACAAAGATCCAGACAAGATGGCCTCACAGGTGAATTCTATCAAACATTTAGGGAAGAGTTAAATACACCTCCTTCTTAAACTATTCTAAAAAAAGCAGAAAAGGAATGAAAACTTCCAAACTCATTCTTTGAAACCAGCAGTACCCTGATACCAAAGCCTGAGAAAGACTCCACTAAAAAAGAGAACTAATGGCCAACATCCCTGATGAACACAGATGCAAAAAGTGCTCAAAAAAAAAAAAAAAAACACTAGGAAACTGAGTCCAAGTACACTTTAAAATAATCATTTAGCACAATCAAGTGGGATTTATTCCTGGGTTGCAAGTGTGGTTCAGTATTCCCAAATCAATCACTGTGATACACCACATAACTCAAAGAAAGGATAAGAGCCATATAATTATTTCAATGGATGTATAAAAAGCATTTGACAAAATACATCTCTTTGTGATAAAAGCCCTGAATAAAGTAGATTTAGAGGGAACATATCTCAACATAATAAAGACTATATATGAAAAATCCAGGGCTAATCTTCTCTTCACTGGGGAAGAACTGAGAGCTTTTCCTTTATTTTCAGGAACAAGACAGGAATGTCCACTCTCACCACTGTTATTTAACATAGTACTGAAAGTCCCAGCCTCAGCAGTCAGAAAACAAAAAGAAATAAAATTCATCAAAATCAACAAGGAAAAAGTCAAACTTTTACTCTTTTCAGATGATATGATGCTTTATATGTAAAATCAAGAAGAATCCACCAAAAAAATTGCTAGAACTGATTCAGTTACAGGATACAAAATCAATGTACAGAAATCTGTTGCATTTCTATACACCAATAATGAAGCAGGAGAAAGAAATTAAGGAATCCATTCCATTTGTAATTGCACTAAAAACTGTCAGATACCTAGGAATAAAGAGATGAGAGACCTGTACTGTGAGAACTATAAAACATTAATGAAACAAACTGAAGATGACACAAAGAAATGGAAAGACATTCTGTGCTCATGGATTGGAATAACAAATATTGTTAAAATGTCTATATTACCCAAAGCAATCTATACATTTAATGCAATCCCTCATCAAAATACCACGAGTATTTTTCACAGAGCTAGAACAAACAATCCTCAAATTTATATGGAACCATAAAAGACCCTGAATTGCCAAAGCAATTTTGAAAAAGAAAAGAAATGCTGGAGTTATCACAATCCCAGATTTGAAATTACACTACAAAACTGTAGTGATCAAAACAGTATGGTACTAGCACAAATATAAGCACATAGATAAATGGAACAGAATAGAATACCCAGAAATGGAAATTGGTCAATGACCAAATGAAATTTTGTCAGTTATTCTTTGACAGAGCAGGAAAGAATATCCAATGGGAAAATTTCTCTTCAACAAATGGTGTTGGGACAACTGGATAGCAACATGCAAAAGAATGAAACTGGGCCACTTTCTTATACCATATACAAAAATGAATTCAAAATGGTTTAAAGACCTAAATGTGAGAGAGGGAATTATAAAAATCATAGAGGAAGAAACAAGCAGTAAACTCTTTGACATCAGCTGTGGCAACTTTTTTTCTAGATATATCTCCTGAGGCAAGTGAAATAAAATTAAAAAAAGAACTCCTCAAACTCAACACACACAAAACAGATAATCATATCAAAAAATGGGCAGAAGATATGAACAGACACTTCTCCAATGAAGACATACAAATGGCTATCAGACACATGAAAAAATGTTCATCATCACTAGCCATCAGGGAGATTCAAATTAAAACCACATTGAGATATCACCTTACACCAGTTAGAATGGCCAAAATCAGCAAGACAGGAAACAACATGTGTTGGAGAGGATGTGGAGAAAGGGGAACCCTCTTACACTGTCGGTGGGAATGCAAGTTGGTGCAGCCTCTTTGGAGAACAGTGTGGAGATTCCTCAAGAAATTAAAAATAGAACTTCCCTATGACCTTGCAATTGCACTACTGGGTATTTACCCCAAAGATATAGATGTAGTGAAAGAAGGGCCATCTGTACCCCAATGTTCATAGCAGCAATAGCCACGGTCGCCAAACTGTGGAAAGAACCAAGATGCCCTTCAACGGACGAATGGATAAGGAAGATGTGGTCCATATACATTATGGAGTATTATGCCTCCATCAGAAAGGCTGAATCCCCAACTTTTGTAGCAACATGGATGGGACTGGAAGAGATTATGCTGAGTGAAATAAGTCAAGCAGAGAGAGTCAATTATCATATGGTTTCACTTATTTGTGGAGCATAACAAATAGCATGGAGGACATGGGTAGTTAGGAGAAGGCAGTTGGGGGAAATTGGAAAGGGAGTTGAACAATGAGAGACTATGGACTCTGAAAAACAATCTGAAAGGTTTGAAGGGGGGGGTGGGAGGTCAGGTGGTGGGTATTGGAGAGGGCACGGACTGCATGGAGCACTGGGTGTGGTACAAAAACAATGAATACTGTTATGCTGAAAATAAATAAATAAATAAAATAATACATATTTAAATATTAAAGTAAGTCTAGGCACACACACAAAAAAGCTATTCAGACTTCAAGATAAAAAGCTCCTGCACAGTAAAAGAAACAACAAAACCAAAAGGCAACTTACTGAATGGGAGACAGTATCTGCAAAAGACATATTCGATAAAAGTTTAATATCCAAAATATATAAATGTTTTATGAAACTCAACATATAAAAATGAATAATTAAAAGTGGACAGAAATGAGTAGACATTTTTCCAAAGAAGACATACAGATGGCCAACAGGCATATGAAAAGTTGCTCAACATCACTGATTATCAGGGAAATTCAAGTCAAAACTACAATGAGATACCACACCACATATGACAGAATGGCTAAGATCAACAACACAAGAAACAACTGGTCAAATTGTCTAAAATTAACACAAGAAACAATAGGTGTTGGTGAGGATATGAAGAAAGGAGAACCCTCTTACATGTTGGTGGGCATGGAAACTGGTGCAACTACTCCAGGGAACAGTTTGGAGGTTCCTCAAAAAGTTAAAAAGTAGAACTACCCTACAATCTAGCAATTTTACTAGTAGGTATTTACTCAAAGGACATGAAAATACAGATATGAAGGGGTATGTGCAACCCACTGTTTATAGCAGTATTATCAACAATAGTCAAACTGTGGAGAGAGCCCAAATGTCCATTGACTGATAAATGGATAAATAAGAAGTGGTATATTATACAATGGAATATTCTGCCATCAAAAAATGAAATCTTGAGGCGCCTGGGTGGCTCAGTGGGTTAATGATCTCAGGTCATGATCTTCGGGTCGGGTCATGATCTCAGGGTCCTGGGATCGAGCCCCACATTGGGCTCTCTGGTTGGCAGGGAGCCTGCTTCTCTCTCTCTCTGCCTGCCTCTCTGCCTACTTGTGATCTCTCTGTCAAATAAATAAAATATTTTAAAAAAATGAAATCTTGTCATTTGCTATCATGTAGATGGAGCTAAAGTATATTATGCTTAGTGAAATAAGACAATCAGAGAAAGACAAATACCATGTGATCTCACTCATGTAGAATTGAAGACAGAAAACATGAACATATGGGAAGGGGGAAAGAAAAAAGAGAGAGAAACACACTGTAAATGACCCTTAATTTTAGAGAACAAACTTAGGGTGGATGGAAGAATGTGAGTGGAGGATGGGCTAGATGGGTGATGGATATTAAAGATGTCATTTGTGATGAACGTTGTATGTAAGTAACGATTCACTGAACTCTACTCCAGAAACTAATATTGTACTGTATGCTAACTAACAAAATTTAAATAAAGTGAAAAAAAAACTGCATTATGATCCAGTATTTTCAGTAGTAGGTATTTACTTGTGGAATACGAAAATACTAACTCAAAGGGATGTATACACCCTGATGTGAATTGCAGCATTATCTACAATAGCCTAATTATGGAAACAACCTAAATGTCCATTAATTGATGAATGGATAAAGAAGCAGTATTATTTACAGTGGAATATTATTCAGCTACAAGAAGAACAAAATCTTGCCATTTGCAAGGATGTGGATGGAGCTAGAGAGTAGTATGCCAAGTGAAATAAGTCAGTCAGAGAGAGGCAAATACCATATTTTACTCATATGTGGAATTTAAGAAACAAAACAAATGAGCAAAGGAAAAGAAGAGTGAGACTTAAATGAAGAAACAGACTCTTAACCACAGAGAACAAGCTGATGGTTACCAGAGGGGAGGTGAGTGGGGTGATGAATTAAATAGGTCATGGGGATTAAGGAGTGTACTTGTGATGGGTACTGGGTATTTCACTATATCGTACACCGGAAACTAATAGTATACTGTACATTAACTTTTGAGTTTAAATAAAAACTTTTTAAAAAGTAAAACATTAAAATTTTCAGTCTTATTAAATTCTAAATTGAACTTTGAATGCATAATTAAATACTGGAGTCTTTTGCTATTTAACATTTAAAATAGACTGTACTGGAGATTTTTATATATGAGCTATTAGAGCTCATATTAATGCAACCTTCATTGTCAGGCTTATAATACTTACCTTTAAGTGTGGGTGGTGGAGTTCTGGTTGTAGTGAAAGTATAGATACCAGACAGTGGTCCCTCACCAGCTTCATTACATGCTTGGATTTTAAATTTGTATTCTGTATACTCACTCAGTCTGTGCACTTTGTGAGTCTGACAAGGTCCATGGTAAATGATAGAAAATCTGGGAGTGGGAATCAAGATGGGAAAAGCTATATTATTAATCAAAGGTCATCTAGGTACAAGTAATTCTACATAGCTGACTTGAAACTGGGTCATCATTAAAGGCTAAATAAATCAACTTGAAGCCTGGCGGGTGCAAGACAAAAGGAAAAAAATCAATTTGTAAATATTATAATGGCAAGGTGCTGATTTTCATATTCCTTTGGAAACTTCTATTCCTTGGTATTAATGTGTATTATATAAAGGAAGAAGTGTTTTGGGAGAGCAAAAATAGCTAAATTACCAGTAGGAATACCCAACTTTTGTAGCAACATGGACAGGACTGAAGAGATTATGCTGAGTGAAATAGGTCCAGCAGAGAGAGTCAATTATCATATGGTTTCACTTATTTGTGGAGCATAACAAATAGCATGGAGGACAAGGGGAGATGGAGAGGAGAAGGGAGTTGAGGGAAATTGGAAAGGGAGGTGAACCATGAGAGACTATGGACTCTGAAAAACAATCTGAGGGTTTTGAAAGGGCGGGGGGTGGGAGGTTGGGGGAACCAGGTGGTGGGTATTAGAGAGGGCACGGATTGAATGGAGCACTGGGTGTGGTGCAAAAAACAATGAATACTGTTACTCTGAAAAGAAATAAAAAATTTAAAAAAGAAAGAAAGAAAGAAAGAAAGAAAAGAAAATAACATCCCCTACTATTATTATATTATTATTAAAAAAAGAAAGTATATCTAACATGATAATGTACTGCTTTCACATCTATCAGTTCATTGAAACCACTTTGGATTATATGTTTAAGAGGAAATTTTAAAACATTTTTATTAGAATCATGTAAAGCTGTACAAATAGCTTACCTTCCAGATCGATCTCCTATTAACAAATTGTAGCTTATAAGGTTGGAATGTAATCCTTTGCTTGAAGAGTTACCCCATTTCAATTTGAGGCTCTGGTGTCTATAGACCACACAATCAAGATGAGGAGGATCAAGGGGTAGTGGCTTGGTTTTGGATCTTATTGATTGGCTAAAAGGGCTTAGTCCATAATGATTGATAGCTTGAATTCTGATTCTAGTGGTAAACAAAAACAAAAACAAAAACAAATTAAACTATTAATTTGGATTTAGAAAGGAAAATAAATTTCTACATTTAAACTATGCCCTTAGTCATCCCGTGAAAGAATATTGGCCATCATATTATAATGATTAGTATAGACAAATTTTTGAGGCCAAAATCTTGAATTTGCATAATCAGTATTGACGATCTTTGGTGAGGAGGAACTGGCTTTTAGTAATGCCCAAATATTTCTAAAATAGTAAAATTCTCTTTCAAAAAATGTGTAGAGTGTATAAAACAAAGAAATGTAGATTTAGTAATGTCAATTTTTTTCTAAAACAATTTTTTTCTAAAATTCTCTTTCAAAAATGTGTAGATTATATAAAACAAAGAAGTGTAGATTTGTTCAAAATTCTGAAAAAACTTCATCTACCCAAAGTAAGATATAAGCAACTTACTTGTATGTGGTATCAGGCTGTAGATTTTTCAGAATACACTCTGTCACTCTTTCAACAGACAAAATTTTTCTGTCTCCATATTCAATATTATATCCAGTGATTGGAGAGCCATGACAATCTGGTTCCTCCCATTGAATAGCAATGCAAGATGATGCCAATTTGGCAGGAACTTTGTTTTCAACTTCATGTAGCATTGGTACTACTGCTGGCACAGTTGCTGGTGTGGTTACTATGCCAGTTTCTCCAAATGGTCCAACTCCAACTACATTTGCAGCCTGAGAAAGTATGTTGTGTTAGAGCTTCATTATTTTGTTTTGTGCATAAACCATTTTGTTGTTTTAAAAAAAAAAAGACAAGGGACACCTGGGTGGCTCAGTGGGTTAAGTCTCTGTCCTCAGCTCAGGTCATGATCTCAGGGTCCTGGGATTGAGCCCTACATTGCGCTCTGCTCAGCAGGGAGCCTGCTTCCCGCTCTCTCTGCCTGCCTCGCTGCCTATTTGTGATCTCTCTTTCTCTCTCTGTGTGTCAAATAAAGAAATAAAATCTTTAAAAAAATAAAAACAAGACAAAAATTTTAACCTCAAATTCTAAGAAAGATTTTTTAAAAAAAAATTCAGATAGAATTGTTTTATAACATTGTATAAGTTTAAAGTGTGTAACATGTTGATTTGATACTTTTTTTTAGAGGGAGCACACAAGTGGTGGGGAGGGCCATAGGGAGAGAGAGAGAGCTTCTTAAGCATGCTCCATGCTCAGCACAAAGCCCAACATGGGGCTTGATCTCATGACTCTGAGATCATGACCTGAGCTGAAATCAGGAATAGGAGGCTTAACTGACTGAGCCATCCAGGCATATCTAATTTGATACACTTATATATTGCAATATGAAACAAATGATTTGAAAATACTCACTTGATGCCAAAATCTTTAGGTTGCATATTTAAGAAGGTAACAAGTCTGAATATGTGAAGGTAAGTGAAAAATGCTAATATGGGCATTTCAGGAAAAATATACCCGAACTGAATTCATCACTTAGTCCACCAAAGTTTCTTTCTTTCCTTTATTTTCTAGTTACTATCTCTGTTGGTGGTAGCCTGAAGTTCACATCAATTCACTAAGTTTTACTGATTTTTGTAAAATTTTTAAATTTTACACTGTGTACTTAAATGTACAATTTACACTCTTTATCCCAAAAGGAACATTTTGCATAACTATAGTACAATATATAGTCAGGAAATTGACTTTGATAAAATCCATTGACATGCAGATTTTACCAGTTTTACATGCACTAATTTGTATAGTGTTATATGTACTTTTAACACATGTGTATCTTAATGTGATGACTAACAGTTAAGATATTCCATTGCAAGTATCCCTTGTACTATACTTTTATACCCACAGCAACTTCCTTCCCTCTTTTTCTAATTCTTGACAACTAGTAGTTTATTCTTTAACCTATATTTTTGCTATTTCAAGAATGTTATATAAATAGAATAATGCAGGATATAAATTTCTTAGATAGGCTTTTTTCAGTCAGCATAATTCCTCAGAGATCCATTGAAGTTGTGGGAATTAATAGTTTGATTCTTTTTATTCTCAAATAAATGGTATGAATGTACTACAGTTTTTAAAACTATTTACATGTTGAAGGACATCTGAGTCATTTCTAGTTTTTGGCTTTTACAAATAAGGAGTTATGTATATCCATGTACAGGTTTTTATTGTGGACACAAGTTTTCTTTCTCTGGGATAAGTGTCCAAAAGTGCTGAGCATATTAGTAAGTACATGTTTAGTCTTGTAAGAAACTCCCATACTATTTTAAATAGTGGATGAAATTCACACCAGAAGTGTATGATTAGTCCAGTTTCTTTACATCTTTGCCAGTGTTTAGTGTTACTATTTCTTTTTTTTTTCTTTTTTTTCTTTTTTATTTTTTTTAAAGATTATTTATTTATTTATTTATTTGACAGACAGAGATCAGAAGTAGGCAGAGAGGCAGGCAGAGAGAGAGTAAGGGAAGCAGGCTCCCTGCCGAGCAGAGAGCCCGATGCGGGGCTCGATCCCAGGACCCTGGGATCATGACCTGAGCCGAAGGCAGAGGCTTTAACCCACTGAGACACCCAGGCACCCCTAGTGTTACTATTTCTTATTAGCCATTTTGATTATGTGTCATGTTATCTCATTGTACATTTCCCTAATGATTAATAATGTTATTTATCTTTTTATGTGTTTATTTGCCATCTGTATATCATCTTCTGTGAATGGTCTGTTCATGTCTTTTCCCTGTTTTATAATTGTGTTATTTGGACTTTTTGAAAAGATTTTATTTATTTATTTGGCAGAGAGACAATGAGAGAGGGAACACAAGCAGGGAGAGGGTCAGTGGAAGAAGCAGACTCCCTGCTGAGCAGGGAACCCCTGGGTTGTTTGGATTTTTAACTGTTGACTTTCGAGAGTTCTTTATATATTCTAGGTTATAGTCCATTTTCAGATGTGTATTTTGTAAAGATTTTCTTCCAGTCTATGTTTGTCTTTTTTGTCCTCCTCACAGGGTTTTATGCAGAGTAAAACTTTTTGAGTTTGAGGAGGTTGGAGACATCTGGGTGGCTCAGTCAGTTAAGCATCTGCCTTTGGCTCAGGTCATGATCACAGGGTCTTGGGATCAAGCCCCACATCAGGCTCCCTGCTCTTTGGGGAGGCTGCTTCTCTCTCTTCCTCTGCCATTCCCCCTGATTGTGCTCTCTCACTCTCTCTCAAATAACAGTCTTCTAAAAAAAGTTTTAGAAGGTCAAATTTTTCAATTTTTCATTCTATGGAATATGTTTTTTGGTATGAAGTTTAAGAACTCATTGCCTATATTAGATCCTGAAGATCTTCTGTGATTTTTTTCTAAAAGTTTTATGGTTTTACATTTTAATTTTGTTTTCTATGGTCTATTTTTAATTTTCAGTTTTTTATGGTCCATTTTGAGTTAATTTTTATATAAGGTGTGAAGTTTATGTTGATTATTCCAAGAAGGACATACACATGGATTACAGACACACAAAAAGATACTCAACATCACTAGTCATCAGGGAAATGAAAATCAAAAGTATAATGAGATATCACCTCACACCTGTCAGAATGGCTCAAATAAAAAACACAATAAACAACAAACATTGGCTAGGATGTGGAGATAAAGGACCCCTCTTGTTCTGTTGGTGGGAATGCAAACTAGTGCCACTGTGGAAAGTGGTACGGGAGTTCCTCATAATGTTAAAAATAGGACTTCCCTACAGTCTAGTAATCACACTGATCACACTATTGCAGCATTATTAACAATAGCCAAATTATGGAAGCAGCCCAAGTATACATCAATAAGTGAATAGGTAAAGGTGTGGTATATATGTATGATAGAATATTATTCATACATAAAAAAGAATGAAATCTTGCTATTTACAATGACACAGATGGAGCTAGAGAGTATAATGCTAAGTGAAATGAGTCAGTTAGAGAAAGACAAATACCATATGATTTCTCTCATATGTAGAATTTAAGAAACAAGAGAAATTAGGAAAGGAAAAAGAAAGAAACCAAGAAACAAACTCTAAATATAGAAAACAAGCTTTTGGCTACCAAATGGGATGGGGGTGGGGGGATGAGGTAAATAGGTGATTGGGATTAAACAGTGCACTTGTGGTGAGCACTGGATAATGTATGGAATTGTTGAATCACTGTATTGTACAGCTGAAACTAATATAACACTGTATTTTAGATATATTGGAATTAAAATACAAAATAGTGTGATGATAGCTATTCTGACATATGTGGGGTAATAGCTCATGTAGTTTTCGTTTGTATTTCTCTGATGTTTAGTCATGTTGATCATCTTTTTACGTACCTATTGGGCATTTGTATGTTTTCTTTGGAAATACATCTATTCAGTTGTTCTGCTCATTTTTTAAATTTAATGATTACTATTTTGTTATTGAATTATATGAGTTTCTTACATATTTTAACCTTTTATCAGATATATGATTTCCAAATATATTCTCCCATTCCATAGGTTTCCTTTTAACTTTTTAAAGAAGATTGTATTTATTTATTTGTTAATTTATTAAAGATTTTATTTGTTAGAGAGAGCATGAGAGGGGAGAATGTCAGAGGGAGAAGCAGACTCCCCATGGAGCTGGGATCCCAATGCGGGACTCGATCCTGAGACTCCAGGATTATGACCTGAGCTAAAGGCAGTCGCTTAACCAGCTGAGCCACCCAAGTGCCCACAAAATATTGTATTTATTTATTTGAGAGACAGAATGAGAGGGAGAGATGAGATAATCTGAAGCAGACTCCACAGTGTCACAGCCTGACATGGGGCTCAATCCCACAACTGCAAGATAATGACCTGATCTGAAACAAAGAGTCAGATGCCTAACCAACTGAGACACCCAGGTGCCCCACCTTTTAACTTTTTTTGTTTATATTTACTGTGCTGAAGGATTTTAGTTTGATGTAGTCCCATTTATTTATTTTTGCTTTTGGTGCCTTTGTTGTTGGTGTCAAATCCAAAATATCATTTCAACAACTATGTTAAGAGGCTTACCCCCTATGTTTTCTCCTAGATTTAATGATTTCAGTTCTTATGTTGAAGTCATTAACTCATTTTTGATTGATTTTTGTATATGGTGTAAGACAGTGGTTCAGTTTCATTCTTTTGCACATGGCTGTCCAGTTTACCATTGAGAGATTATCCATTTCCTCTCATATATTCTTGGCTCCTATAATATAAATTAATTGGCCATATGTCCTGTTTATTTCTGGGATCCCTATTTTGTTTCATTGATTTATGTATTTGTTTTTGTGCTAATACCATTGTGTTTAGATTACTATAGCATTGTAGTGCAGTTTGAAAGGAGGAAGTGTTATGCCTCTCATTTTTTCTTTGTCAGGGTTTCTTTGGCTATTTGGAGTCTTCTGTCATTCCATAGAAATTTTAGAATTGTTTGTTTTATTAATGTGACAAATGTTACTAGAATTTTTATAGGGGTTGCATTGAATCTGTAGATTCTGTGATAGTTACAGATATTTTAATAACGTCAATTCTTCCAATCATGGGCACAAAATATTTTTCCATTTATTTGTGTCTTCCTCAGTTTCTTTCAACAGTGTCACAGTTTCAGTAAACAGATCCTTCACCTTGGTTAAATTTATTCCTTAGTATTTTATTCTTTTTGATGCAGTCATAAATGGGATTGTCTACTTATTTCCTCTTTCAGATTGTTATTAGTGTATAGAAACACAACTTAAAAAAAAAGATTTATTTATTTATTTGAGAGGGGAGGGGCAGAGAGAGAGGGAGAGAAAGAATCCCAAGCAGACTCCCCAGTGAACATGGAGACCAACACAGGGCTTAATACCATGACCCTGAGATCATGACCTGAGCCAAACCTGAGACAGATGCTCAACCAACTCAGCCACCGAGGTACCCCACACAGCCCATTTTTGTGTATTGATTTTGTATGCTGTAACTTCACTGAATTCAATTAGATTTATTTTTTTAAAAGATTTTACTTATTCGACTGATGCACATGCACACACACACACACACACACAGCACAAGCAAGGGGAGTGGCAGGCAAGGGGAGAGGGAGTAGCAGGTTCCTTGCTGAGCAGGTAGCCCAATGCAGGGCTTGATCCTGGGACTCTGGGATCGTGATCTGGGCCAAAGGCAGACACTTAACTGACCGAGCCACCCAGGCACCCTCAATTATGATTTCTAACAATTTTTTTGATGGAGTCTTTAGAATGTTCTACATATAATGTGTCATCTGAAAATAGGGATGGTTTTACTTCTTTATGATTTGGATGCCTTTCCTTTTTCTTCTGTAATTGCTCTGGCTAGTACTCCATGGACTATGTTGACTAAAAGGGCTAAGAGTTGATATCCTTGTCTTGTAACTGATCTTAGTAGAAGAACTTGCAGCTTTTTACTGTTGAGCATAGTGTTGGTTGTGAGGATGTCATATATGACTTTTATTATGTTGGGGCATGTTCACTATCTAACCAGTTTGTTGAGAGTAATTTTTTTTTTTTTTACTGTGAACGGATGTTTAATTTTGTCAAATGCTTTTCCTACATCTATTGAGAGGATCATATGATTTTTTTTGATCATATGATTTTTATCCTTCGATTCATCAATGTGGTATATCACACTAATTTGCAGATACTGAGCCATCCTTGCATTCCCGGAATAAATTCCACTTGATCATAGTGTATGATCCTTTAATGTATTGTTGAATTTGGTTTGCTAATTTTTTTGCTGAGGATTTTTTGCATCTATGTTTCTTGGGGACATTGGCCTGTAATTTTCTTTTCTTGTACTATATTTGTCTGGTGTAGTATTGTAATGTTGGTCTCATAAAATGAATTTTGAAGTATTCTCTTCCTTCAATTTTTTGAAAGTGTTTGAGGATTGCTATTAATTCTTTAAATGTTTGGTATAATTCACCAGTAAAGCTGATAGGCCCTGGACTTTTCTTTACTAGTAAGTTTTTTATTACTGATTCAATGTCGTTACTCATTAGTCATCAATGATCTGTTCATATTCTCTATTTATTCATGATTCAGTCTTTGTAGCTTGTATAGTAATAGGCATATATTCATTTCTTCCACCTTTTCAACTTGGCATTTACAATTGTTCATAGTACTCTCTTATGGTGTTTTGTATTTCTGGGGTATCAGTTGGAAAGTCTCCTCTTTCATTTCTAATTTTGTTTACTAGAATCCTTATTGCTTGGGGTGCCTGGGTGGCTCATTCATTTAGGCATCTGACTCTTGATTTAATCTCAGGTCATGATCTTGAGGTCCTGAGATCAAGCCCTGTGTCAAGCTCCCTGCTCAGAATCTGCTTCCACTCTCTCTCCCTCTGCCTCTCCCCTACCTCGTGCAGTCTCTTTCTCTAAAATAAATAAAATCTTAAAAAAAAGAATCCTCATTTTAATTTTGTTTGTAAGCCTAGATAAGGGTTTGTCTATTTTGAGACATCCATGTCTCAGTTTTGTTGATCTCTATTTTTTTAGTCTCTATTTATTTCCACTCTGATCTTTATTCTTTCATTTAACTAGTTTGTTAGTTCATTGTGTTATTTCCTTCATTCTACTAGGGTTAGGTTGTTTTTCTTTTTCTAGTTCTTTAAGGTATAAATTTAGTTTGTTTATTTTAGCACTTTCTTTTTCCTTATTGTAGAGATTTATCACTATGAAGTTCCCTCTTAGAACTTTTGCTTTTGCTGCATTCCATTAAGTTTTGGTATATTGTATTTGTATTTTCATTTGTCTCAAGATTTTTTTTTATTTCTCTGTTGATTTCTTATTTGATCCATTGACTATTCAGTAGCATGTTTAGTGTCTCCAGATATTTGTGAATTTTCCAGTTTTCTTCTTCATAATTAATTTCTAGTTCATGGCATTGTGGCTGGAAAAGATGCTTGATATCATTGCAATCTTCTTAAATTTATTAAGGCTTTTTTGTGACATAACATATGATCTATCCTGGAAAGTATTCCATTTACACTTGGGAAGAATGTGTATGCTGCTGTTGGATGGAATGTTCTATAAATATCTGTAAGGGGCACCTGGGTGGCTCAGTGGGTTAAGCCTCTGCCTTCAGCTCAGGTCATGATCTCGGGTCCTGGGATTTAGCCCTACATTGGGCTCTCTGCTGGGTGGGGAGCCTGCTTCCTCCTCTCTCTCTGCCTGCCTCTCTGCCTACTTGTGATATCTCTGTCAAATAAATAAATAAAATCTTTTAAAAAAATCTGTTAAGTCCATCTGGTCTAACATACAATTAATGTCACAGGTTTCCTTTTTCATTTTCCATTTCATTTTCACTTTTCATTTTCTGTTCAGGCAATATATCTATTGTTGAAAGTGACATATTGAAGTTTCCTATTATTATTGCATTGTTGTTTGTTTTTCCCTTCAGGTATGTTAATATTTGCCTTATATATTTAGGTGTTCCTATGTTGGGTTCATCAGTATTTACAAATGATATATTCTCTTGTTGGATTAGGTCATTTTTCACTATATAGTAACCTTGTCTGTCTCTTATTTCAGTCTTTGGCTGAACGTCTGTTTTGTCAAATATAAGTAGATCTACATCTACCTTCTTTTGGTTTCCTTTTGCATGGAATATCTTTTACTGTTCCTTCACTTTCAGCTTGTGTGTGTCCTTAGAGTTGAAGTGAATCTCATTTAGACATTATATGTAGTTGGGTCTTGTTATTTTATCAGCGATTCTTTGCCTCCTGACTGTAGAGTTGAATCCATTTGTAGCTGAAGTAATTTTTGATATGTTTGGACTTAGTACTGCAATTTTAATAGTTTTCTGGCTGCTTTTCCAGAAATGTTGTTTCTTTTTTCTTCTCTTGCTCTTTGTGATTTGATAATTTTCTACAGTGGTATCCTTAGATTCCTCTCTCTTTCTGTCTTGTGTGTGTATTATAGGTTCTTGCTTTGAGAATACCTTGAGGCTTACAAAAAACTTATTTTTAACAGTCTATTTTAAGCTGATACCAACTTAAGTTTGAATGTCTACTAAAGGTCTGCATTTTTACTCTAACCTCTATTTTATGTCTTCAATGGCACGCACAATTTATATCTTTTATCTTATGTATGCATTAAATTATTGTAATTGTTTTTAGTACTTTCTCCTTATAACCTTCATAGTAGAAATCTACACCAACCTTACATTATAGTATTCAGAATTTAACTATATAATTAATCTATCTACTGTGATTTATACTTTCATGTTTTCCTGTTACTAAATAGCATCCTTTCATTTAGTTTTAAAAGTGCTTTTAACATTTTTTTTTTTTGTAAGGCCAGTGCGTTGGTGATGAACTGCTTCAGGTTTTGCTTGTCTGGGAAATGGCTGATTTCTCCTTTAATTCTGAAGGACAACTTTTCTGGGTAGAGTATTCCTTGTTGGCAGTTTTTCTTTCAGCTCTTTAAATATATCATGCCACTGTCTTCTTTCTTGCAAAGTTTCTGCTGAAAAATCTGCTGATATTGTTATAGAGGTTCTCCTTCATGTAACAAGTTGTTTTTCTTTTGCTGTTTTTAAGATTCTTTCCTTGTCTTTAACTTTTGACAATTATGTGTCTGTGTAATGGGTCTTTTGGGATGGTTTTAGTTGGACTTTCTGGGCTTCTTGGATCTAGATGGCTGTTTCCTTCTTGTTTAGGGAGTATTTTAGCCACTATTTCATTAAATAAGCTTTTTTCCCTCTCTGTCTTCCTCTGGGATCCATATAAGCATATATTGGTTTCCTTTATAGTATTCCAAATCCCTTCCTTTTCATTTTTTTCTTTTTGTTCCTATGATTGCATGACTTCAACTGCCATGTCTTCAAGTTTGCTGATCCTTTCTCTTCCACTTGATCTTGTCTGCTGTTCAACCTTTTGATTGAATTTTTCAGTTCAGTTGTTATATTCTTTGCCTATGTGATTTCTGTTTGGTACTTTTTAACTTTTTATCTGTTGAAATTTTCACTTTGTTCATGCATTGTTCACCTGACCCTGGTGAGTATCTTTATGACCACTATTTTGAACTCCTTATCAGGTAAATCTCTTATCTCCACTTTATTAAAGGCTGTTTCTGGAGGTTTACTTATTCTTTTGCTTGGAAAATATTCTGTTTCTTCATTTTCCCTTTCTGTGCATCAGATAAAACATCTTCCTCTCTCACAGTCTTGAAGGAGTAGCCTTGTGTAGAAGATGAACATTATCATTTGGCCTGGTCCTAGCTCTTAGTTTTCTCTCAAGCCTTAGTGATTGTGCAAGCTAGTTTCTTTGTTCTTGGTGGTTCCGGTGGTTGAAGGTATGCCAGTATCTGTCAGTTTCCCAAAGGATAGGATAATAGTCAGCACCTCATTTCAAGGTGGACCCTCAGCTGCAGCTTGTAAGATGTGCAAAACAGACTCAGGGAAAGACTGGGATATGGGTGTTTCTGACTTGTGCCTCTGTACTGGGCTCTGGGATTACAGCCAGTCAAAAAGTGTTTCTTTTTTTGCTACAGTACTCTGAAACCTATAAATGCAAGCTTCACTGGCCACCAGCGGCAGGAAATCAATTGTTGCATCCTCTGGGTGGCAACCATAATGCTGGGGTGCCATATGTGCACAAGCTCCCTTCAAGGAGATACTAGTGACCTGGAGTACAGCATATGGAGATGATAGTTATCATTTAGATGTGTGATAAATTAGGAGACTTGCCCTCAGGTTACAGCTTTAAAATATTCAAATATGCCTTTTTCAGGGAAAGGCTGGGATCTGCACTGAGACCTGAGGGGATAGCCAGTCTGAGTCCTAGAAAGCCCATTAAGACTGTTTCTTTGTTTGGTACAGTGTTGTGGGTCTCATGGCTGCATACTTCATTTGCTTTCAGAGCTAGGTATTTTAGGGACCTGCCCATTAGGTGGAAGTTTTCAAACTTGGCATGCTAGATGTTGGATCCAAATTCCTTACTCCTCAGAGAAAAACTTGCATTTGTGTTTCCTCCCCATTGTGCTGTATATGGAAATTATACTGAGAGTATATCTCAGCTTTTCTTACCCATTTTATGTGGTTCTTCTCTCATTTTTCTGGTGTTTATGAGTCCCTCAGCTAATTTCTGGATTCCTTTCAGAGGAAATTGTTCCATGTTTAACTGTGCTTTCAGTGTGTCTGTGGCAGATGAGTTCAGGAGTCACCATCTTGGACCAGAACCCCAATGTCACTTCTTCTCTGAAGTTCTAAGCCTTCTTTTGTTATCATTTCCTTTTTTTAAAAGAGTCCTTTCTATATCCAGTTTTTATTGGGAGTTTTACTGGCAACAAATTCTTAGCTTTCCTTTATCTGAGGATGTCTTTATTTTCTTTTCATTTCTGAAGAATAATTTTACTGAATATAATGTGCAGTTGACAATTCCTTTCAGTCCTTGAAAAATGTGCCACTTATTTCTGGCCTCTATGGTCTCAAAAGAGATATATTTGTCTTTTGAGTTGATTTTTACCTATGTAAGTAATGTACCATTTCTCTCTGGGTGCTTTCAATATTTTTTAATTTGTTTTTTATTTTCAGAAGTTTAATTATGATGTGTTTTGGTAGTGTAGATTTTTCAGATTTGTCCTATTTTAGATTTTCTCAGTTCTTTAAATTGTTTGGTTTATGTTTTTCCTCAAATTGGGAAGTTTTTATCATTTCTTTGGACAATTTTTCATTTCCACTTTTTTTCTTCTCTCCTTCTGGGAATTTAATGATATGAATATTAGCTTGTCTGTTATTGTTCCATATGTCCCTGAAACTTTGTTCATCTTTTTCTTTTGAAATCATTTCTATTACTTAGTCTGTATTAAAATTTTATTAATTTGTCTTCAGGTTCACTGATTCTGTCTTATTCATCACTCTACTATTGAACCCATCCAGGAGGGTTTTATTTTGTTTTTTTGTTATTTTGTTTTTTGTTATTTTGTTTATATTTGTTTATTATATATTTCAGTTCTATAATTTCCTTTTGGTTCTTTGATTTGTAATTGAAACTTATGATTTATTATTATAAATTATAATTTATGATAAATTATTATCAATTATTTATAATTGAAACTTATGATTTATTACAAATGAATTGTTTTTGATTGTTTTCATCATTCATGTTCTGATTTCCATGGTCTTCATTATGACAAATGATTAGTTTGGACATTTTGAATATTATGTTATGAGGGTATGGGTCATATTTAATCATTATTGTAGTGACAGTATCTCTTAGAGATATAGAGCAAAGATTGGATAGGGTAGAAGTTTATTTCCTGTCTACACACTTTTGAAACTTTTCCAGCAGAAGTAGGCCAGCTATCTTCACCATATCACTGTCCCTCTGGGTCGAAGCTCAGCTTGTCACTTGTCCCTGATGATATCATGAAGTGGTAAATGGAGAACTTGAAAGTGGAAGCTTAGTTCCCAGTTGCATCTTAATGACATCAGGAGAACAGAGTGGGGGAGTAGGATACCAAGTAGCATAGCCTATCACCACCTAGATTTTCCTCTTTGATGCTGATTAGAGATGGAGGCTGAGCTCCTCGGTGGACCCTGCTGACACCAAGAAGGGACCTGAGTGTTGCCTACACCTGTTTCCTATGCCTTCATTCAGTCTCAGTGCTTTTAGGTGGAAATGTAGGTTAAACTTCTCACTGGGGGGGAGGAGTCCAAGATGGCGGAAGAGTAGGAGACCTTAATTTTGTCTGGTCCCAGGAATTCAGTTAGATAGCTATCTGAACACCTGTGAACTCAATTGGAGACTGAAGAAAAGAATAGCTGCAACTCTACAAATAGACAAGGGACCATTTGCCACAAGGTAGGAGGTGTGGAGAAGTAAATCTGAGGCGATATATGGGAAGATAGACCACAGGGGAAGGGAGCCTCTGTCAGCTGGCTACCTGCAAGTGAGAGAGCAGAGGAGCACAAAATTGGAGCTTTTAGAAATCTGCTCCAGTGAGGGACGTTGCTTAGGCAGCTAAGTGGGAGGTGGAACCCTCACCTGAAAGTGTGGTCTCAGGATCCTCAGGATCACAGGAAGACCAGGGGTGCCTGAGTGTGGCAGGACTCCCAGGTACTGTAGCAAGGAAGCTGGCCACAAAGAGTGAGCCCAGGAGTGGCCTCTCAGCTCAGGTTGCCATAAACTGTGATCTGTGGCACAGTCGGGCTACTGCTCTTCAAGCAGGGATCCCACAAGTGGCAGAACTGGGGAGAGTTCCCTTCCTCCCCTGGGAGGAGTAGTGTAGGAGTGTGCAGCAGGAATCTGCTGGGTTTGGGGACTCCAAACAGGGTCTTGTGCCAGAGATAGGAATGCACAGTCACAGGCCAGGTGAGCACAGTGTGCTGGAGACTAGGGAGCCTAGGAGTGACAGTAGTGATTGACTGTTTTTCTTTGTTGACTCACAGAGGAGTGGGGCCTTGAGCTCTCAGCTCCTCCAGGGCCAGAGATTGGGAGGGTGCCATTTTCATTCTCATCCTCTAAAGCTGCATGGAAACCCTTCAGGGCACAAAAGCCCAAGATTTTGCTCCCTGCACAGGGAGAAGATTACTTATCCTGGCCCCAGGCAAGTGTAATGCAATTCCACCTGGGGCAAAGACATTTGAGAATCAACACAGCAGGCCCCTCCCCCAGAAGATGCGGGAATCTGTGGAGTTTGGTACAGGCAGAGGTGGAAACAGATTGAACTGGAGGACCTGTTGATGGGTGTGGACCCTGACATTGTGGCTCTGGGCTGGAGACTCCTGCAGGGCCATGTTAGCTCTGACCCTCTAAAGAGAAGCAGAAAGATGGCAGGGAACAAAAGCCATGCAGCCAACCAGCTCACATTAAGCCCATCCCCCTTACAAGATGTGGGGCTACTCTACCCAGGCAAAGGCGCCTGAGAAGCAAAGCAGCAGGACCTTCCCCTAGAAGACAGACTGGAAGAACAGGTGAATAAGCTTAAACTTCTTTCCCACAGGACAATAAATCTCCAGTGCCAGGGGAAAATAATATAGGCAACTCCAGGTGTTCCCTCATGACTCACTTATACTTAAGGCTAAAAATTTACATTCCTTTCTTATTTTCTTTTCTTATTCATTTTCTTTTCTTTTTTCTTTTTTTTAAATCCCTGCTCCTATTTCAAATAGATTCATATTTCCCAACCTATGTTTTAAAGTCATTTTTAAACTTTCATTTTCTTTTTCACATACATGTTTTATAGATTTATACCCCATACTAACCTGTTTTATCTTGAAATATATATATATGTGTGTGTGTATGCAAAGAAATCAGAAATTTATATAAAAATATATAAAATATATATTATATATTAAATCATATATATATCTGCAAAGAAATCAGAAATATATAGTGGGATATAGTGTCTTCTAACACACAGACCAAAACTCAAGCAGGAAAAGGCAGATCACCCTGCTGTGTCCACACTGAGAGATTATCTCTCCCTGCCCACCTCTTTTTTTTCCCCTTGTTTCGGATCATCTTGGCTTTGGTGGCATATCAGTGATAGCTTTTGACCACTGGATTTCTTTATAGGTGCATTTTGCTTGGGTCATGGTTGATATTTTGGACTCTGTATATTCCCCTAACCACCCCTCAACAGAATGTCTAGGAGGCGGAATGCCCAACAAAGAAAAGAACCAGAGACCATGTCCTCTGCCACAGAGCTAATGGATATGGATATAAGTGAGATGTCAGAGATGGACTTCAGGGTGGCAATTATGAAGTTAATAGCTAGGTTTGAGAAAAGCACTACTGACAATATAGACTCTCTAAGGGCAGAAATGAGATCTAATCAGACTGAACTTAAAAATGCTATGAATGAGATGCAGTCTAAACTGGATACTCTTTAACAGCCAGGGTAAATGAGGCAGAACAATGAATCAGTGATCTAGAAGATAAGCTGATAGAAAGGAAGGAAGCTGAGGAGGATAGGGATAGGCAGCTAGAAACCTATGAGAACAGACTTAGAGAGATCAATGACACCATGAAGCATTCCAAGGTCAGAATTATTGGGATTCCTGAGGGGTGGAGAGAGAGGACTAGAAGATATATTTTAGCAAATCATAGCTGAGAATTTCCCTAATCTGGGGAAGGAAACAAGCATTCATGTCCAAGAAGAAGAGAGGACCTCCTCCCAAGATCAATAAAAATAGACAAACACTCTGGCATATCATAGTGAAACTTGCAAATCTTATAGCCAGGGAAGCTATCCTGAGAGCAGTTAGGAGGAAAAGATTTCTTACATATGGAGGGAGGAACACCAGAATAACATCAGACCTATCTGCAGAGACCTGGCAAGCAGAAAGGGCTGGAAAGACATGATACTAAATGAGAACAACATGCAGCCAAGGATACTTGAGCCAGCAAGGCTGTCATTCAGAATGGAGGGAGAGATAAAGAGCTTCCAGGACTTGCAGAAACTGAAAGAATATGTTACCATCAAGCCAGCCCTGCAAGAAATAAGGGGGATTCTATAAAAGAAGAAAGACCCCAAGAGCAATATAGACCAGAAATTTAAAGAGAGAATCTATAGAAACAGGGACTTTATAGGCAATATTATCACACTAAATTCATATATTTCAATAGTTAAGAATTAAAAAGATCATTAAACCTCTGGCTGGATTTATCCAAAAGTAAAGGGAAAGGGCCCAAATCAAAATCATGAATGAAATGGAAAAGATCATAACTAACACCAAAGAAATAGAAACAATTATTAGAAATTATTACCAGCAACTATATGCCAACAAATTAAGCAATTTGGAAGAAATGGATGCCTTCCTGGAAACTTATAAATTACTAAGACTGAAACAGGAAGAAATAGACAATCTGAATGGACCAATAACCAGTAACAAAATTGAAGCAGTAATCAAAGACCTCCCCAAAAGCCATACTCTAGGGCCAGATGGCTTCCCAGGGGGAATTCTACCAAATATTTAAAGAAATCATACCTATTCTACTGAAGCTGTTCCAAAAAATAGAAACAGAAGGAAAACTTCCAAACTTGTGCTATGAGGCCAGTATTACCATGATCCCCAGCAGACAAAGACCCCATCAAAAAGGATTTTTACATACCAATACCCATGATGAACACAGATTCCAAAATATACAAGAAGATCCTAGCCAATAGGATCCCCAACAGACAAAGACCCCATCAAAAAGGATGTTTACATACCAATACCCATGATGAACACAGATTCCAAAATACACAACAAGATCCTAGCCAATAGGTTCCAGTGATATATTAAAAGGATTATTTTACATGACCAGGTGGGGTTTATTCCTGGGATGTAAGGGTGGTTCAACATTTGCAAATCAGTCAATGTGATAGATCACATTAACAAAGAAGGGACAAGAATAAGTCCATCAGAGAAAGACAATTATCATCTGATCTCTTTGATATGAGGAATTTGATAGGGTAGGGGGTCATGGTGGGAAGGGAGGGAAAAATGAAACAAGACGTGACTGGGGAGGGAGACAAACCATAAGAGACTCTTAATCTCAGGAAACAAACTGAGGGTTGCTGGGGGGTGGGGGGAGGGATAGGTTGTCTGGGTTATGGACATTGGGGAGGGTATGTACTATGGTGAAAGGTGTGAATTGTGTACGCCTGATGATTCACAGAACTGTACCCCTGAAACAAATAATACATTATATGTTAATAAAAAAGGAGACAAGAACCTTATGATCCTCTCAGTTGATGCAGAAAAAGCATTTGACACAATACAACATCCTTTCCTGATTAAAACTCTTTGAAATATAGGGATAGAAGGAACATACCTCCATATCATAAAAACTGTCTATGAAAAGCAGACAGTGAATATTATTCACAATGGGGAAAAAGCTGAGAGCTTTTCCCTTAAGGTCAGGAACACAAAAGTGATGCCCACTCTCAACACTTTTGTTCAACATAGTACTAGAGGTCCTAGCCTCAGCAATCAAGCAAAAAGAAATAAAAGGTATTCAAATTAGCAAAGAAGTCAAACTCTCTCTCTTCTCAGATGACATGTTACTTTGTGTGGAAAATGTGAACGACTACATCCCCAAGTTATTAGAACTGATAAAAATTCAGCAACATGGCAGGATACAAAATCAATGCACAGAAATCAGTTGCATTTCTATAAACTAACAATGTGAGTGAAGAAAGAGAAATTAAGGAATCAATTCCATTTACAATAGCACCCAAAACTATAACACATACCTAGGAATAAACCTAACCAAAGAGGTAAAGGATCTATACTCTAGAGACTACAGAACGCTTATGAAAGAAATTGAGGAAGACACAAAGAGATGGAAAAACATTCCATGCTCATGGATTGGGAGAGTAAACATTGTTAAAATGTCTATACTGCCCAGAGCAATCTACACATTCAATGCAATCCCTATAAAAATACCATCAACATTTTTCACAGAGGTGGAATAAGCAATCCTAAAATGGGTATGGAACCAGAAAAGACCCTGAATGGCCAGGGAATTGTTGAAAAAGAAAACCAAAGCTGGGGCATCACAACCTGACTTCAAGCTATATTACAAAGTTTTGATCAAGACAGCATGCTACTGGCACAAAAACAGACACATGGATCAGTTGAACAGAATAGAGACCCCAGAAATCTAAACTTTGTAGTCACAGTCTTTGACAAATCAAAAAAGAAGATCCAATGGAAAAAGGACAGTCTCTTCAATAAATGATGCTGGAAAAACTGGACAGCCACATGCAGAAGAATGAAACTGGACCATTCTCTTACACCATACACAAAAACAAATTCAAAATGAATGAAGACCTAAATGTGAGACAGGAATCCATCAAAATCCTAGAGGAGAACATAGGCAGTAACCTCTTTGACACTGGCCACAGCAACCACTTTCAAGACATGTTTCTAAAGGCAAGGGAAACAAAAGCAAGAATGAACATGTGGGACTTCATCAAGATAAAAAGCTTTTGCAGAGCAAAGGAAATAGTCAACGAAATTGAAAGATGAACCACGGAATGGGAGAAGAGATTTGCAAGTGACTTTACAGATAAAAGGCTGGTATCCAAGATCTATAAAGAACTTCTTAATCTCAACACCCCAAAAGACAAATAATATAGTCAAGAAATGGGCAGAAGACATGAACAGACACCTCTCCAAAGAAGACATACAAATGGTAACAGACACATGAAAAAAAGCTCAACATCACTGGCCATCACGGAAATAAAAATCAAAACCACAGTGATATACCACCTTACACCAGTTAGAATGGCAAAAAAAATAATTAGACAGGAAACAACAGATGTTGGCAAGGATGTGGAGAAACCGGAACCCTATTATTACACCGTTGATGGGAATGCAAGCTGGTACAGTCACTCTGGAAAACAGTATGGAAGTTCCTCAAGATATTAAAAATAGAGGTAACCAATAACCCAGCAATTGCACTACTAGGTATTTACCCCAAAGATATAGATGTGGTGAAAGAAGGGGCACCTGTACCCCAGTGTTCATAGCAGCAATGTCCATGATAGCCAAACTGTGGAAGGAGCTGAGATGTCCTTCAACAGAGGAATGGATAAAGAAGATGTGGTTCTTATATACAATGGAATATTATTCAACCATCAGGAAGGATGAATACCTACCATTTACGTTGACATGGACGGAACTGGAGGGGATTATGCTAAATGAAATAAGTCAAGCAGAGAAAGATAATTATCATATGGTTTCACTCATATGTGGAACATAAGGAATAGCATGGAGGACCATAGGGGAAGGGAGGGAGAACTGAATGGGAAGAAATCAGAGAAGGAGACAAACCATGAGAGACTTGACTCCAGGAACCAAACTGAGGGCTACTGAAGTGAGGAGGGGGTCAGGGGATTGGGTAACTGGGTGATGGGTATTAAGGATGGCACTTGTGGGCATGAGCACTGGGTGTTATACGCTACTAGTGAATCGTTGAGCACAACATCAAAAATTAATGATGTACTATATGCTGGCTAATTGAACATAATAATAAAAATATTGTATGTCAATTGAACTATACTTCAATTAAAAAATAAACTTCATTGAGCTTCACTGACACAGGGGTAGGAAGGAAGTAGAGTGCTAACTAGCCTGACTCACACCATCTTGGCTAATCTATTGCTGCTGGGTGAGGGTGGAAGTTGGAGTTTGCCAACACTAACCCTTCAGGGGAATTAGAGTGTTGCTTCCTGCTTCCATCAAAGAGGTGTGGAAGATCGTAAGGTCCCTGCTTGGCCATACTAACACCAGTTGGCAGGGGATGGGAGCAGAGCACTGCCTGATTTTGCCAGGCAGTGAATGGAAGATTAACTCTGTGCTTGGCCCTGCTGGAACTGAAACCACTGGGTAGAGATACTGGACCATGTTCCTTGCTTCTGGGGTGGCTTGGATGGTCAGCTTCCTACTCAGCCTGTTGAAATTTCAGGGGTAGGGAATAGCTGGAATGTGTGTAGTTTTTTATATTTTATTTATCTTTTTAAGATTTTATTTATTTGACACATAGAGAGAGAGAGAGATGATGAGAGAGGGAATACAAGCAGAGGGAGTGGGAGAGGGAGAAGCAGGCTTCCCACCAAGAAGGGAGCCCAATGTGGGGCTTGATCCCAGGAGCCTGGGGGATCACAACCTGAGCCAAAGGCAGTTGCTTAACGACTGAGCCATCCAGGCACCCCTGTGTGTGGTTTTTTATTTGAGATTTCAATTTCATTTGGCTGGAGTAAGGTGGGCATTACTTAAGAGATTTTCTGTGGTTAGGCTAGCATTTTCTCAGTCATTTTGTTGGTGGGATATAGGCTTTTTTTTTTTTTTTTGAAGGTTTTTTCCTGTCTCTTTTGGCAGTTCTGAAACGGAAGCTTCTCCCATACCCTTTTTGGGACAATGTCAGGTGATAACAAAACCCAGTGGGGCTCATTACTGTGTTGTTTTTCAAGTTGTGAGGTCTGTAGGATCTTTTTCTTTTTACATTTTTCTTTCTTTTCACCATTCATAGTCTAACTATGCTTGTTTGTTGTGTTATGTTCCTTTTTTTAAAGTTGTATGAAGGAGGACCTGGGAGGTATGGGAACATTCCGTTTTGGCAGGATCACATTCCATGGATTTTTACCTCTCAAATATCTTTCAAATCCATTAATGTCTTAGTATTCCCATTGTAGCATCTTTAATATTAATAAACTCACCTGTCCTTTGGACAATTGCAGTGGCCTTCTCACAAATATATATTGTCATTTTTTTTTAGATACCCAAAAAAGTTGACAAAAGATTTTTTTAAAATTACTTCCAATGATGAAAGGCAATCTGGAAGATGGAGCTTAGATTTTCCATATTAGGGCTTCTACAATTCAATGGCTTTAGTTTATAGGGACAACGTATCAGATCATTCCAAATTTGGATTGACTCCCCAAACCTTAAAGTTGTGTGTCTTAAAATTATAGTAGTTCAGAGGAGGAAGAGATCATTTCCAGCTAAGGTTTTATGAGACAAGATAGGCAATGGATAAGATATGAACAAATGTAAAAGGCATACTTGGGGTGGTGGTAGAATAGACTTGTTTGTTTGAAATATTTTTCTGAAGTTTTTCCCAATTGATGATAATTATCACATTGAGTGCTTTTTAATTTTACATATTAACAAGTCACTAGATTAGATATTTTGATGTGGTAGGTCTGAGTGAAGGTGCCAGAGTTAGTGTTTTAAACAAGCATTTCTGGTGATGGTAAAGTTCAAGGTAAATTGGGAAACAGAACTGTGGAAAAAATAATGGCAGATCAGGTTGGAATAAAAAGTAAGTTCCTGAGTATGTGGGGCTTTATATGCTAGGTGAAGAAGCTCAGAATGATGTTGCTGAACATGAGAAATATTTAACATTTGGAAGTCTGTGACTTCCTTCTATTTACTACCCTGGAATTGGTGCCAGTGTTATGGATGTAGATAGTATAGATTAATAACTGTTGTCTTATTTACATTGGAATAACTGTTAGGATTACCTGAACTTTGCAAAAATATGTAGTTGCAGGAATGAGACTTTTAACTTCATAGCTTAGACAAGGGCCAGTATAAATCAAGTGCATTGATTCTTCACTTTGTCCCCACTCAAGTCTGTATTCAGTGATTTCAGCACCATTACACACAGGAACCTAAAAGATGCAACAAACGCAGAAATTGAGTTCTTCCTGTAAATTGTCATTGTTCTAGATATTGTGGAGAGTTATAACATAATTTTTTCAATATCAAAACCCATAATCTATTAAATGGTATGAGACAAGTGTAGAAATAATTAAACATAAGACAGAGCACTATAACATTAAAAGGGTCAAATAAAATTAAGAGAAAGGATTGGCTAATCCTACATATTTGATAAATTCCTATTTTTAATTTGTTAAAACTATTCACAAATAGGTTACTTAAAAAAACAAACTTAGATATATTAATGTTGCTTAATATGACTATTGATTAGTAGGATCAAATGCGAATTCCAGTATTCTCTGGATTTCGTACAGTGCTGTAATCAGACTTGTCATTTATTATTATCAAACTAAAGCTTTTGTGTCAATGCTAAAGTACCCTCTGCTAGATTCTGGGAAGAATGGAAGAAAAATTCAAAGATATGTAGTGGCTTAATAACTAGGCCTTTTTTTGTTTTTGTTTTTTGAGCTTATTTAATTGGGGAGCTATTCACATGGATGCAAAACATTTTTTAAAACTTCACTATCTCATAGTCACGTTTTTAATGTGTCATATTATAGAGTTACATGTAAACAAACAGTACCAGAGATTTCCCAATGAAGCTTTAAAAAAATACTAAGTTCTATAAATTGATTTATTATCTCTTGTTTTGGTTTTAAAAATTAAATTAGTTATCTAATGATCACTTATTTGGTTTTCCAAATTTATTAATCTCTATAAATAAAGAGTCTGGAAAGCAGGATTACCATAGTTTTAGCCATTTATTTATTTATTTATATTTTATTTATATTTATTTATTAATTTTTAAAAATATTTATTCGACAGAGACAGAGAGAGCAAGAGAAGGAACAGAAGTGGGGGCAGGGAGAGGGAGAAGCAGGCTTACTGCTGAGCAGGGAGCCCGATGTGGGGCTCGATCCCAGGACCCTGAGATCATGACCTGAGCTGAAGGCAGATGCTTAACGACTGAGCCACCCAGGTGCCCCTCATTTTTCTTTTTTAAGATTTTATTTACTTATATATTTTAGATAGCAGGTAAAAGCAGGGGTGGGGGGGTGGATGGGGGAATCTCAAGAAGATTCTATGCTGAGGATGGAGACTGATGTAGGACTTGATCTCAAGACCTGAGATCGTAACTTGAGCCAAAACTGAGTCAGACCCTCAATCGACTGAGCCACTCAGGTACCCCTAGTCTTAGCCTTTATTTCTTTTTTTCTTTAAATATTTTATTTATTTATTTGTCAGAGAGAGAGAGAGGTAGAGGGAGAAGCAGGCTCCCCACTGAGTGAGGAGCTTGATGTAGGACGCAAACCCAGGACCCTGGGATCATGACCTGATCCAAAGGCAGACACTTAACTGACTGAGCCACCCAGGTGTCCCTTGCCTTACCCTTTCCAATAGTACTAGTATCAGGTGTTATGTGTGTTCTAGAACCATTGTCCAAGATTTATGGAGCATTAATCTAAACTCTGACTCCTTAGGGAGTTGTAAACTTTCAAGAAACAATACTAAACCAATTACTGTGCTCTTATATCAACAAAATTAATAAAAATAAATTGATAACATACCACCCAACTAATAACAACACAGGTTGGACCCTTGCAGGTTAGCACAGGTAAACCACATTGAGAAGGAAGGCTTGGGACTGGTGCAGTTTCACACTTCAGTGGGTGAGATCCCAACTACAAGTAAACATAAACAAACAAATAAGAAAACACAAAACTACTGTGCAGGTATGGTCACTCCCCACCCTGACAGGAAATAGAAGCATATACTCATCCAAAGTGAAATGAACCATGAATGGATCATCTGAACAATATAACTTTCCCAACACTATTAACTACTTTTAACCAGAAACTGGATTCTTCAGAAATTAATTTACTCACTATGCATCTCACTTTGGAACTAGGGTTTCCTTGTTTGTCATCTTGGTTATCTTCTGCCTTTTTGACATATGTAGGTGTTTCAGGGTTTTCATTAGGATGATTATCTACAAAAATGTACAGAATAAACTTTAAAAATTTGCAAATAATTTTAAGGGTGTTCCTTTAAAATAATACAAAATAATTTCAGGAGACACAATGTCAAAACACTTAAAAAAGTAACAGAAAACTCATATTAATTTGTGTCAATTAACTTTTTTAAAAAAAGATTTTATTTATTTATTTGACAGAGAGAGCAAGAGATACAAGCAGGTAGAGCAGCAGAGGGAGAGAGAGAAGCAGGCTCCCCACTGAGCAGGGAGCCCAACACGGGACTCCATCCCAGGACCCCAGGACCATGACCGGGCCGAAGGCAGCCGTCCAACTGACTGAGCCACCCAGGTGCCCCTGTCAATTAACTTTTAAATTTGTTTCAACATTTAAAACATTTATGACAATATGGATGTACCTAGAGGGTATTTACTAAGTGTTGTGAATCAGAGAAATACTGTATGATTTCACTTATACGTGGAATCTAAAAAACAAACCATCCAAACAAAATACTTTCCCCACCAAAAAACCCCCCCAAAACTCTAGATTTTTAAATACAGAGAACAAATTGGTGGCTGCCAGGGGAGATGTGGGTGGAGGGATGGGCAGAATAGATAAAGGGCATTAAGAGGTACAAACTTTTAGGTATAAAATAAATAAGTCATGGAGATGAAAAGTACAGCATTGGACTATAATCAGTAATATTGTAATAACATTGTGTGGTGATAGATGATGATTATACCTATTGTGATGAGCATGACTAATGCATAGAATTATTGAATCAGTATGTTGTTCACCTGAAACTAGTATAACACTGAATGTTAATTATACTTCAAAAATTATTGTGATTTCAATTACCAAATAAGAGTTTTCTAAATATTATTTGATTTTATAGTAAAAATTGCACTTACTCTCCCTTAATAACATTAGTTAATTAAAATCAGAGGTTACAAATCAAGAAATTTAGGTGAAGTCCTTCAAATCATACAAGATGCCTCACCACATTTGATGTTGGTTTCTTTGGTCTTCGCTTCACCATTCAAGGGTGGAGGATGGCAAGATGCAGAAGAAAGTGTAGGTGTTTGAATAGTCAATATATCTGAAGGCTAAGAGAAATACAAAATACCTTATGATTATATTAAATTCAAATTCAGTTTTTTAAAACATTTAGTAATATAGGTTATTTCAGTCTTCAATTTAAGTACTTCCCTCTCTGTTTCCTCACCTGGCTTTGACCTATAGGTGAAGTACAAAAGACTCTCAATTTATATGTAGTACCAGGTTGCAGGTGATTATATAGAAATTCCTTTGTGGTTCCATTGTAGATTATTTTCCAGGAATTCTCTGAAGGGATAAAAGCAAATTTATCTAATTTATCTACATGTAGCTTATAAATTTTATGGGTCCCATTATTTTCTCATGTATAGTCTAAGAAATAAGCATTTTGGAAATTAACTGTGTCCCAGTTACCTATTTACAATAGTTAAATTATTGTATTCCTTATAGAACTAGCCATAAAAAAATAAAAGATCAGTAAATAAACATAAAATGCTACTAAAAAATGGAGAAATCCAAGTAAGTCCTGGATTAGTTTATAATATTGTACCAATGCCAAATTTCTGGTTTTGATAATTGTACTACGGTAATGTAAGATATTAATTTTAGGAGAAACTGAGTGAAGGTTATATACAGGAATTCTCTACACTATTTTTGACAACTCTGGATAAGCCTAAAACTATTTCAAAATAAAAACTTTAAAAAATCATAATGCACAGTTGTGATGAGCACCAGGTGTTGTATGGAAGTGTTGAATCACTATATTGTACACCTGAAACTAATATTACACTGCATGTTAACTAACTGGAATTTAAATTAAAACTTTTTAAAAACCTTATAATTTAACTTTGAAAAAATATCATGATGTCTTACCATCTGAATTTTCACTAGCTTCTAAACTGTAACTTGAAATATATGTCCCACCATTATCTTTGGGTGGTTCTGAAAAGAGAAATAAAATTAAAATTATTCTTAAATAAACTTAAAATTCTTTCACTGAAATGTTATCTTATAAATTAATTTTTTTATGAAGAAAAAATACAAACATGAAACTTAATAGGAGATTAATATTAGACATGAGACAAGTAAGATTTTAAAGTTCTTGGAAGAGACTAAAATGTTAAGTATTTGTACCTTGAAGTAGATTTTGCCAGTTTAGAGGCAAAATGATTTAGAAAAACATAATTTCTTGTCAAGTTGGCATTAACCATTGATGTGTCTTTTAAATTGTGGCCTCTATATTAGATATAATCTTACTTGGAATAACCATAATTTTTGAGGGCTCGTATAAAATGTAGTGATTTGTTCATGTGTGAATTAATGAGATAGCAATAGAGAACTCAATAGAGAACTATAAAAATGCCATTTACAACTGAACTCATTTATATGGTGAAATATTTCAAATGCAAGTTATTTAAGAGAATATTTTATAAAGCTGAGGGCAATTAGAGGAAGATTTCTTCTCAACAGTTAATATTAAGACAGAAAACATACATTTTAAATAAAAAAACATTACCCCATCCAATTTTTACTCTGTTTGAATAGACTTTTCCCTTTATATATGGTGTTTTAGGGGATCCAGGCTTATCTGGATAGGTAGTATATTTTACTTCTCCACTGGGGTTACTCCTTCCTTCCAGATTGTAGGCAAAGATCTGTTTGAGTAAAAGAGAATATCTTGGTTGACCACTGGGAATAAATATGTGATTTGAAAACATGCATAGTTTGCAAATAATATTATAAAGCAAGTTATCTGAAGATTTCTGAGAACTAAATGTAAAAATCATTTTTCATCTCCAGGAATAATATAATTTAATATTAAAAATATGATACAAATTTATAAATTATAGCCACATACCCTAAACTTGTATGTAGTACTTCTCTGAAGATTTCTTATAGTGCATGAGAGGTCTTCTCCATTATATTTAGGTTTAAAACCCAACCCCTGGAAATGAAAGACAATGAATTTAGGAAATTAGGCTTAGATTCAAGTTCCAGCTTCAGCTTATTTTCCATCTGGGTGGTCCTGAGCTAGTCCCTTAGTCTCTCTGATCCTTAGTTTCTCTATTTAAAAAAATGGAGATACTTTCTACTTTAAAGGGCTCCTTTTTTAAAAGGATGTAATGAGATAATGTAGATGAAGGCACTTAGCATATTAATTATACAGAACTCTTCCTAAATGTTAGTTGCTTTATATAAAATGTGATAAAATATACATAACATAAAATGTACAGCTGCCTTTTAAGTTGTGTAGCCTATTTAGTATAGACTTGTTTTAGTATAGACAGTTTGCCCACCCACATCAGGAATCCAGGGAGATGAGGAAAGGGTTTGTCCTGTTAGCAGTGTGCAGAGAATCTGTGTGACCATGCAAGGTCATCTGGGATAGGCCCAAAGTTGAAGAAGTAAAATACTTCACCATGTATCTATTGTGTTGTTATGGCTGCTGCTGCTTTTAGCTAATCTTCTAGTATTTAAGTACCTTCAGAACTTCCTGTACTGGCTTACCTAACCTTGGCTCAGCATTGGTCCCATCTAGAACACAGAGATGGGAATAATGCAGTTTGATTGAGTAGAAATTAGCTTAATCATAAGGGAAAAAAGAGGAAGTCTGAGAAATAGATTCTTAAACTGTAGAGAACAAAATGATGGTTCCCAAAAGGGAAGTGGGTGAGGGGATGGGTGAAATAGGTGATGGCGATTAAGGAGTGCACTTGTGACGAGCACTGGGTGTTATATTTAAGTGTTGACTCACTAAATTGTACACCTGAAACTAATATCACACTGTTAGCTAACTGAAATTAACTAATTTATTTATTTAAAAGATTTTATTTGTTAGAGAGAGCAAAAGCAGGGAGAGTGGCAGGCAGAGGGAGAAGCAGGCTCAGTAGCCTGATGCTGGACTTCATCCCAGGACCCTGGGATCATGACCTGAGCAGGAGGCAGATGCTTAACCAACTGAGCCACCCAGGTATCCCAACTAATTGGAATTTAAATAAAAACTTAAAAAAAGAAATTAAATCTAAAAATTTTCAGTATGACATGCATGTAAAATGTACCTAAAACTGAAGTTGAAGATTAAAGCATGTGAAAAGAAAACTTACAGATCCTGCTTCTTCCATTTCTAGTACATAAGTAAGACTTTCATTTGGATTTGGGTTAGGTGGGGCACACCATTCTAGTGACAAATTACAGATTCCTGCTTCTTTTAGCTTAGGAGGTGAAGGTGTTGGAGGCATAGTTCCTGATGTATGAAAGACTGCTATTTCACTGAAATCACTGAAAAATAAATTAACATGGAAAAGTTATTTTAGGTTCTTATTAAAGTATAAACTTTTAAATATTGCAATAATTCAATGTACCTCAATCCAAAGTTATTTTTGGCAGCTAGTCTGAATGAATATTTTGTAGAAGCATTCAATTTAAGGATCTTGTGCTGTTTCATGGTACCCATATAGCAACTTTTGAAGCCTTCACTTTTGCCCTTAGTAATAGATGAAAAATGTTAGAATATTATAAAATGCTGCAAATATAAAAATTCATCATAATATTAATAAGCATTTATAAATAAGTGCCTTTAAGAAATAACATGGTTTACCTCATCCCATTCCAAAAGGAAGCTGTTTATTTTGGAACCGTTATCATTGGAACCCTAAATATGTCAGAAAGATAAAATTATGATATTCTGTTTTTATACAGTATATGTATGTACATACTATATAATTAAAGTGATTGAAATTATTGTAAAATTAATCTGCTTACATTTTGTTTTTAAAGCAACCCAGATTTAAAAGTTAAAATGCATTTTTTTACAGTCTATAAGACATACCCAAATCCTATGTCTTGTTTTGTTTTCAAAGTTTTATGTAATAAAGTTAATACTTAATTAAGAGGCAGATTTGTTGGTAACTACAATTATAAATAAATTTAGGTTATAGAACTTGTCACCTCAACTTTTACTAATTGAAATTATGATTGACATTTCTCAGTTTACTTGATGCTTCATATAAATAGAAGAGAAAGATGATTATGGAAAAAGGAAAAGTGCTAGGGAAATAGGTCAATTGAGGCATGCATAATTTCATATTTAAAATTTAGGAGAAAGTAGAAAGCATGTTTTTAAATTAAGACATGTTGAGGAGACTTTGGCAGTAAAATACTTACTTTCCACTGTAAATTCAGGCTGCTCTTGGATCGGTTAATTAGTCTGGGTGCAAGTGGAGGGTCTGGTTCACAACCTAGAGTTGTGAAGCTAACCACTTCAGACATAGTTCTATGTGCTGAGCTTCTTATGGTCGTAATTCTAAAAATGTAATGACAGTTGTAAGCTTTCAAATATTTATCCTTACATGTACTAAATTGGATACTTGAATTCCCCGATACATATTGGGAGCTAATTATAAAAAATTTTCTAATAGAGCCAAGTAGGATTGTTACATGTAATGGCTCCCAAATCGCCCTTTCACCAGTACTAAGTGAAAGAAAGTGAACTAAAGATGGATTTGGAGAGGGTTGTTTTGAAGCATAAAGGATGGGCCATTCTGTTGGCAAGTAGCAATGCTGACTGTAGAAATCAAGTAGTAAACTGATACAGACTGGGGAGTCTGCCTGGCTGCAGTGTGGGTAGGGGTTGTGTAGGATGGAGTTCTTACCTTACGAAATAGGCCATGGATGGCTGTAGATCAAGTAGAGTAAATATAACTCCACCACCACTGTGAACATAATATTTCTTTATAAATGATCTTACAAGTATTTAATAGCTAACAGTCTAATCTTACATATTCAAGTGACAAAGAAGCACAATTTTCCTTGAAATTTAGATAATTTTAGCCCATTTTATACGAATGTCAAGAGGTGATACTAACACTTCAAATTCTTGGGGCACCCTGAGTGGGTCAGTTGGTTAAATGACTGCCTTTGGCTCAGGTCATGATCCTGGGGTCCTGGGATCATGCCTGCATCAGGTTCCCTGCTCCATGGGGAGTCTGCTTTTCCCTCTCTCTCTGCCCTTCCCCCTGCTCATTCTCTCTCTCAAATAAATAAATAAATAAATAAATAAATAAAATTTTAAAAAAATTATTAAAAAAACCCCAAATTCTTCATTTGCATGTGAAATTACTATGGTTTTAATAAGTGAAATTTTATAATTTTTCCCACTGCAACTTCTTCACACTGTAATAATACAGATTTGTCTTTAATTAGCTTATTTAAAACAGTGTTGATATGCAAAGCCTCAAAGACATTGTGCATCATGCAATTTATTCATTCAATTACAAAAGGAAATCTTTCTGGGGAGAGCACTTATTTGCTACATTGGATCAAGTGGCTGGGCTTCCACATCTATGTCTTTCTGAAACTGTCACAGGTGCCGAGGTGTACTCTACCAACTCAAAAGGGTTCTTGCAGGCTCTACCCCAGAAATAGCCTCCAAAAAAAGTTAAAAGTTACTATTTTTAATCAAAGGCTGATACTTCTAAGCAAAGAACACTCAAGGTGATAGGGTGATTATAGTATTATAATAAAAAACAAAGATATTTATGAAATACATAACACCAGAAAAAGACCACCATGAAACCTCATGCAAAACTTTATTTTATAAGTAGCTTTTCTTACATTTTACATCTTCCCATCCCTCTACCCAATATAGAAGATTGTGTATTATAATTCTTAAATTTGAAATTTCTAGTTGCTAATTATAAAGGAAATAAAACTTTACATAATAATTACACTTAAAATTTCACTTTGAGTCTCCGAGTAAAGATGAGAAATTCTAGTAAACGAAATTTAAAGTGCATTATCATTTTAAAAGTGCTGTAGAGACAGCTCCAGACCTCTGACTTATTTCTTGCATAATTGTTTGGTGGGCAAAGGAATTTGTTCTTCCTCACTTGGGATTTCCTTTATCCTGTGCCTCTGTTTGTTCTTAGATTACATGTCCTCATTCAGTCGAAAAGCTGTTTGTTCAGAGTGGTTGGGTATGCTCTTGCTGTGTCATCCACTGTATCTTTCCTAGTCCTGATTGTATCTATCTCTCTCTCTTTTTTTTTCCTGGTTGTATCTTTTGAACACATACCTAAGCTCATCCTGCTGCTATCATAACTCCACCTTATAACTAGCTTCTATAATGAAATTTCCAGGAAAGTCTGTTTTAAATCCAATTGCGACATAAATACCTCACTTGTGTAGCCTACCATAAAGTGAAATTTTTTTCCCCCTAAAATGACCTAAGTGGAAAAAGAAAAGGGAGAATTGGAGGGAACATTTTCTTCCCTGAGTCTAAACTTGTCAAATAGGAAAGCTGTAAACTGAAGAGAATGGACCAGTTGATATTTAAGATCCTTCTCAGCACTAACATTCTTTGATTCAATGAATTTCAAGGACTGACCTGGCAACCACCCACCATTCATAAAACTATTTTAGTATAAAATTGCATTCAAAGCTTAGACAAAATTGTAGAAAAAAATCTTTAGAATTCAGCATAGGTATAAGTTGAGGTCTATACATTTAGATAGCATATTTGAATTGAATTATGAGAAATGAGAAAGATTAAAAAGACACTTACACATATACATTTTTATATTTTCCATTTTTACCACTATTAGATATTGCCAGTTCAAATGTCACAGGAGATTTGGTGTGATCACATTTCTCAGAACAATGTAGTTTCCATGAAATAGTAGCAGATCTTGTTTGAATATCAGAAACCTAAATTAAATAACAAAAATTCAAGTAGGGTATTTAAAAAATATAATCTGTAATTTATGATATAATATTTCCCTCAGACTTTTTGATGCTAAATATATTGTTCTCCTCATATTAGGTGCTTAAATACTGTGATTAAACAATGCTATTAATATTATATTTAATAATACCATTCTGAATCTTTATGTATTGAATAGCTAATGGATATTATGAAATTTTAACCAAAAAAGGCTTCGAATTAAAACTTTACTAGAGAAAAATATCAGTGAACTTGCATATTTTAGAATGAAAAAGTAAATTAAAAGGAATACTTAAATATTCACTTTAGTTACTTACTACAGGTTTCTCAATGGTGAAACAGCATGATTTTCCATGTTCTGTTATGCATTCTAAAAGGAAACACCCCAAAATAAAATATTACATTGGTAAAGACAAAAGAAAGAAGTTAGATGTCTATTATCCCACTGCAAATACATTATCACCAGGAGAGCTACTAAACATCTAGTAGCAATTTACATTAAAATTTTAAAAGAAGGGAGCAGTCTAAAGTGTATGTTATTAAACAAACTCTAACAAAAGACAGAGTCCACACTTTAAATGAAATAATGTGAATTCATTAGGACTGTAGAGTAACTTGCAATGTTTCAGTGGCAGACAACTAGAAAAGAATTATGTGGTGTACACATAAGATATATGACACATTTTGTATGAGGATGGTCATTTCTCCATGATTTAAAAAGGCATCCCAACTGTGGTTTCATTAAGAGTTTAGATTTAGGGGTATAAAGAGGATAAGAGGAAATGGAAACAAAACAGCACTTAAATATTAATATACACTGAGATTCCTAAACATTAGGATGTTTATTCATTGGCGACAAAGCCAAACTCCTGACCTTACCTTTTTCTGCAGCATTTGATGATGTGATCTTGCTTTGTTTTCCACCTGGTTTCTGCTTTATGTCTCCACTTTCTGTAGCACTCCATTTCTTTCCGTGACTAGTCTCAAAATGAACACTGGCAGTGTTGGAATTGCTGGCAGCATTGAGAGCACCATCAATAGTAGAAGTGGTGGGAGCACTTTCAGAGATGGGAGTGTTGGGAGCATGGTCAGAAATGGAAGAACTTGGAGTGCTGTCAATAGGTGATGGTCTGGGAGTACTGTCAGAAATGGAAGTATTGGGGACATAATTAGTGCTGGAAGGGCCTGAAACACTATCAGTGGTGGAAGGAAGAGCATTGTCTGTGGTGGAAGTACTAGGGATATGGTCAGTGGAAGAATTGCTGGAAGTATTGTCAGCAATATGAGTGCTTGGAGAGCTGTCAACAGTGTAAGTACTGGGAGTATTGTCAGCAATGTAAATGTTCTGAGCACTGGTCACAGTGTAGGTACATGGAGCATTATCCACGGTATAAGTGCTCAAAGTATTTTCAACAGTGTTGGTGCTTGAAGTATTTTCCACAGTGTAGGTACATGGAACATTGTCCACAGTGTAAGTGTTTGTAGTGTTGTCTACAGTGTAGGTACCTGATGCACTGTCAACAGTGTAGGTGTGTTGAGCATTCTCCACAGTGTAGGTGCTCAAGGTATTGTCAACAGTGTAGGTACTTGGAGCATAGTCCACAGTGTAAGTGTTTGGAGTAGGAGGCATACTGGAAAAATCATTGTTTTTTTTCACAGGCAAAGAGGTGTTGTTAACTATATAGCTAGTCTTGTGTCCTCCAAGTTGGTCTTCTCTCATTTTTTTCTTCATATGTTCTCCCATGTTAACAGCCCTTTCATCAAACTGGTTATAATTTGCTCTTCCATGGGAATAAATTTCTAAAAGAGACAATGGAGTACTGCTTAGTAATTATAATAATTACATATCTCAAGGTCCTTTAAATCTTCAAACCAAAAAAAAAGCACTGATAAGCAATGTTTTATTTTTAAAATTTTTCCTGTTTTGCTTTAATACAGATATTAGGTCTATTTTTTTGTAATGTATTGATATGTATAGAAAGAAAAATATGAGCAGATATTGTTTTCCTAGGAAATAACTCCACTTCCAAATTTTAATGTCCTAAGATGATTATATTTTTGACCCTTCAGTGTCATTTATATTCCCACTGTGTGGCATTAATAATCAAAACACTCTTATAATTTTCCAATATGATTTTACAGACCCAACCAGTAAAAATAAATATCACAAGTCAATGTCATATCAAGTACAAAAATATATAGAAAATTATGTTTAAACACAAACCAGTACTCATTTTTATTAATCCTAATATGCCTGCATGAAATGAAATAATTCATGGAAATGTTACTACTTTCTACTTTTTTCATTTTAATAATTTCCCAAAACTCTTAATTTTAACAAACTCAAAATACTTCCTGTTTAAGAAAATTATATACTACCGTGCTGCTCTTGGTATATAAATGTTGCTTGTGGTAGCATCGGTGGTGGTGGCATCAGTGGTGGTGGCAGCAGTGGTGGTGGCAGCAGTTGTGGTGGCATCGGTGGTGGTGGCAGCTGTGGTGGTAGCACTGGTGGTGGTGGCATCGGTGGTGGTGGCAGCTGTGGTGGTGGCAGCGGTTGTGGTGGCAGCTGTGGTGGTGGTGGTGGTGGTGGTGGCAACTGCTGTGGCAAAGGCTCTTGGATATAAGGCGGAGGAAATTCCCCTTGAGCTGGGGGATACATAAGTTGAGGACCTTGTGGATACATAGGAGGGGATGGTCCAATGAAGTGTGATACTTGTGGTATAGGAGCAGGCATGGTTGTACGATAGTCACTTGTCTGAGGCACAATGATGATTTTGCGAATGCCATTTTCTTCCACCACCTAAGTTGGAAGACAGAACCATATAAACATATTAGAATTAATAAAAGTTGTCATTTTAAAACTAAGTTAGAATTATATCCTGTGCTCTTAATTTAGAAAACCTAAGGGATCAAAAAGTAATAACCAATTGAAACTATGTCAAGCAAAAGACAAGAAAATTCTTCCTCATCTCCATATGTATGGCTTTCAAAAAGGTAATTTTTTAACAATAAATAATATATTGACATTGTTTAAAACCATAAAGTATAAAAAATGTAAAATTTCCCTCCTAAATCATATCTACTATTGTTCTTAGTTTCTTATGAATCCTTCCAGAATTTGTCTATACAAGCAAGAAATAGATTCTTATTTTCCCTCTGTATTACATAAAAAGAAACATTATTTGCATTATTACTATCTGTACCTTGCCTTTTACACTTAGCAATGTATCTTAAAGATCTTATTATGTCAGTACATAGAACTACCCCACTGTTTTGCATAGCTGCATAGTACTCCATTATTTGGATATCCTCCATTGTACACAGTCCTCCATTGACAAGTGTGTGCATTGTTTGCAGCCTTCCATGATCACAAATGATATTGTAATGAATAATTTTGTACATTTATTATTCCAAATTTGTGAAAAACACATCTGTAGGATAAATTCTTCAAAGTGGCATTGCTAGCTGAAAAGGTATATGCATTTGTATTTTTGTTAGTTATTGTTGAAATAGGTCATTCCATTTAGAATCAAACCATATTATATTGACTTATTTATCATGTTATTGATTTCCACAGCTGTGCAATAGGAAAAGACATATTCCCAGATATAAAATTTAGAGGCCATGAAATCCCTTGTTAATGTCTATAGGAGACATACTTCCCTATCCACTTTAGTGCTTGGTAAATATTTGAGGAATTTATAAAAACATGCCCTTTGTTGTCCAGCAACTGAGAATGAAATATTACTGAACAGAAAATATGTAATTTTAGGGACCAAAGCTTACACACTATCAAAAGCCATTACTGTAGCAACTGTAATAGGTAATCAAGATTGGTTACAGTACTCAGAAACAAAAACAATAGAGGATTAATGAATATGATTAGATGCAAATTCATTAGATGAATAAGGAATTATTTACAAGACAACCTAAGGGAGATTTGGTTAAGTTTGACTGCATTTTTTTTTTTTTAGCAATGATGATAATAAAATGAACAACTAAATGGTATTTCAGAAGTTGTATCATATAGTGACATAATAACTGTTAAATGATGCCTTAGGGCTAAATACTAAATAAAACCATACTCATAGGGGCTCCTGGGTGGCTCAGTGGGTTAAGCCTCTGCCTTCAGCTCAGGTCATGATCCCGGGATCCTGGGATCTAGCTCCACATCGGGCTCTCTGCTCGGCAGGGAGCCTGCTTCCCTTCCTCTCTCTCTGCCTTCCTCTCTCTCTGCCTGCCTCTTGGCCTACTTGTGGTCTCTCTCTGTCAAATAAATAAATAAAAATCTTTAAACAAGAACAAAAACAAACAAACAAAAAACCATACTCATATACCTGAGACATGTAACCAGGAGGAAGATATATTGGTGGCAGGGTACCACTTGGTGACATCAGAGGTACATCAGCGGGTCCTAAAAGAGAATTATTACTAATAAATTCCTTAATAACTTTAAACAAAGTCCATTTAGCTTTTCACAGTGAAAACCAGTTCCAAGCTTTGACAACAGCCAACCATTTTCAAAGTGTCTGTTGCTTACTTGCAAGGGAAACTAGGTATGAATGTAGATGAATCAATGGAAATTCATCACAACTGATGGAAAATAAAGCACATAATGGGGATTGGGTGAAGTTTATATTATAAAAACATTGGTAAATTTAAACACTAATAAAAAGGAAGTATCAGCTTTCCAGTAAATTGTTCTTTTACTTATGTATATACTGAATAATAAAAGTTTTACTCTGAACCATAAAATAGATTTCTATTTTAGTGATGTTACATAAGAAAACTTTAATTTTAAACTTTTCATTGATAATAGTAAAGTGAAATAGCTTTTAGAAAACAGAATAATATAGAGAAGGACCCAATGCTACTCATGATACCCTACATTTACACTAGATAGTCTTACTGTCTTAAACATACAATTGCATAGGAACTAAAAATCCAACACAGAATGGAAACTTTTATGAGTCATCATTCTTTTGTTTATCTGAATTATAATTATTGCTTAGTTTTAAAAATCTATGTGGCTCTCAAGTCCTAGAATGGTATTTACTTTTAATAATGGGGAAAATAATATGAGTTTGTAATAAACTTTATATAGCAGCCATATGGAATCCATTGCTAAATGATAATTTTTTAAAAAATGATAATGTTTTGAAAAATTTTTGAGACATAGCTCTAAAGCACTTCAGGATACAAAATAATTGGCATAAGAACAAAAACAATCATCACAATTTGAAATAATATTAAATCTTGTATGAAGTAAATGTTAATTTCATATTACTATGGAATCAATTCTATGTGCTATACATTTGCTATGTATGTATACATATATATAGCAAACTAAAATGTATATATAAATAATTTATCCCCCTCCTGTATAGTGTTCTATCTTGAATACCTAGTACAGTGCTAGAACATGATAGGCACTAAAAGAATACTTGAATGTATGAGTGAATGAGCTCTCTGAAGGCCTCGGTCGTCCTCCCCTATAAGAAAAGAATCTAAAACTATCAGTCACTGTCAGTGTATACCAGATGTGAACTTTTTCAAGTGAAATTACTGAATTAATCTTCAATTAAAAAGGTAACTTACATGAAGATCTCTGGTAAGACTAGCAACACGAGCCCTAGTTATTATATTGATACTATGCTCCTATGAGGACCATATAAATTTAAGAGGATTCCATCTGGCTCAGAATGGAAGGGATACTAATGGAATAGATTACTAGTAAAGTCATTTCATACTAATATTTAAATTTACCCTACTTGCTTTCAAGAAACACACATCTAATTATACTTCTACTGACCTTGGATATTCTGAATATTCCCGTCATCAGACTTGATGGTGAGGGTCTCCCCAGGGTTAACTTGAACCAATATAATCTAGAAATAAACCATTCTTTGGTGACGTACTTTTCTGTTAATTAATCTAAGAAAAATCATTGTCATTTTTTAAAACTTTTATTTAAATTCCAGTTAGTTAACATACAATGTAATATTAGTACCAAGTGTATAATTTAGTGATTTAACACTTACATACAGCACCCAATGCTCATCAAAACAAGTACATTCCTTAATCCTCATCATATATTTAACCCATCCCCCTAATCCCTCCATGTTGGCAACCAACAGTTTGTTCTCTGTAGTTAAGGGCCCACTTCTTGCTTCCTCCTTTTTTCTTTCATTCATTTGTTTCTTTTTTTTTTAAAGATTTTATTTATTTATCTGACAGAGAGAAATCACAAGTAGGCAGAGAGGCAGGCAGAGAGAGAGGAGGAAGCAGGCTCCCTGCTGAGCAGAAAGCCCGACGTGGGGCTCGAACCCAGGACCTGGGATCATGACCTGAGCCGAAGGGAGTGGCTTAACCCACTGAGCCACCCAGGCGCCCCTCATTCATTTGTTTCTTAAATCCCACATATGAGTGGAATCATATGGTATTTGTCTTTCTCTGACATTTCACCTTAGCATTATGCTCTCTAGCTCCATCTGTGTCATTGCAAATGTCAAGAATTCATTCTTTTTTATGCCTGAATAATATTCCATTGTGTATATATATACACCACATCTTCTTTATCCATTCATGAGTCAATGCACATTTGTACTGTTTTCCATAATCTGGCTATTGTAAATAATGCAGCTATAAACATGGGGGTGCATATATCCCTTCAGATTGGTATTTTTGTATCTATTTGGTAAATACCTAGTAGTGCAGTTGTGGATCATAAGGTGGTTCTATTTTTAACTTTTTGAGGAACAAGACAAGTATGTCCACTCTCACTTTTATTTAACATAGTCTCACAAAACCTAGTCACAGCAATCAGACAACAAAATCAATAAAAGACTTTCAACCTGGCAAAGAAAAATCAAACTTTCACTATTTGCAGATGACATGATACTCTATATAGAAAACCCCAAAAGACCCCCACCCTAAAATTGCTATAACTGGTGCAGGAATTCAGCAAAGTTGCAAGATAAAAATCAATGCATGGAAGTCAGTTGCATTTCTATACACCAATAATGAAGCAGCAGAAAGAGAAATTAAGGAATCAGTTCCATTTTCAATTGCACAAAAACCATAAGATATCTTGGAATAAACTTAACCAAAGAGTAAACAACCTGTGATCTGAAAACTGTAGAACACTTATGAAAGAAATTGAAGTTGATGCAAAGAAATGGACAACCATTCCGTGCTCATGGGTTAGACCAAATATTGTTAAAATGCCTATATTATCAAAAGCAATCTACACCTTTAATACAATCCCTATCAAAATACCACCAACATCTTTTCAGAGTTAGAACAATCCTAAACTTCGTATGGAACCACAAAATACCCCAAATAACCAAAACAATCTTGAAAAAGAAAGCAAAGCTGGAGGCATCACAATTCCAGACTTCCAAGTTATACTTTAAAGCTATAGTCATCAAGATAGTATGGTACTGGCATAAAAACAGACACATGAAAAATGAAACTTGACCACTTTCTTGTACCATGCACAAAAATAAACTCAAAATGGATGAAAGACCTAAGTGTGAGACAGGAAACCATTAAAATCATAGAAGAGAACAAAGGCAACAACCTCTTGGACATTGGCTGTAGCAATATCTTACTAGATATGTCTCCTGAGGCAAGGGAAACAAAAAGCAAAAACAGACTATTGGAATTTCATTCAGGATAAAAATCTTCTGCACAGTGAAGGAAATAATCAACAAAACTAAAAAGCAGCCTATGGAATCAGAGATGATATTTGCAAATGACTTGTCAGAAAAAGAGCTTGTATCCAAAATCTATAAAGAACTTGTAAAACTCAGCACCCCAAAGATAATCCAGTTAAAAAAGAACATACATAAATAATGAATCATGGAACACTACATCAAAAACCAATGAAGTACTGTATGGTGACTAATGTAACATGAAAAAAATAAAAAAGAACTGAACTGCAAAAAAAAAAAAAAAAGACATGAATAGACATTTTTCCAAAGAAGACATCCAGATGGCCAACAGACACATGAAAAGATGTTCAACATCACTGACCATCAGAGAAATGCAAATCAAAACTACAATGAGATAGTACCTCACACCTATCAGAATGACTAAAATTAACACAAGAAATAATACATATTGGTGAGGATCTGGAGAGAGGGAAACCTTCATACTCTCTTGTTGGTGGGAATGCAAACTGGTACATCCAATCTGGAAAACAGTATGGAGGTTCATTATTCTTAATTTGAAAAATATTCAAACTCACTAGTTACTGGGATCTGAAATGCTCAAGAAGAAGAGTACATTAGGATCAATGGGCACTTAGGAGAAATTCAATATCCCTAAGTAATGTGTCCTCCAACAACCAAGTAAAATTTAATATAATAAGGTCATAGAAAATAGGTTCATTGACATGGAAAGACCAATTCCTACTCTCCAGTAAAGAAAAACACAAAAAAAGAAAAACAGAAAACAAAACTTGTCTGATGGTAAAATTCAGATGTACTTGTTGTATCCAGTATTGAGGACAAGAAGGCCATCTGGTATATCTTTTGGGATGAGTCACTGTTTGTGAATAATTAGTAGTATATTGTGTTCCAGCAGTGTTGTCCAGATGATAATTCTGCATCTAGTAAAAAAGAAAGGGCACTTAATTTCATGCAGGTCATTTTTATCTCAGTTCCTTTTGATATTGTGATGTCAAATCAAATTCTAATCCAGAAGTACAATATTTACTTTTTTTTGAACTCCAAAGAGAAAAGTTAAGTGATCTTTTCACCTTATATATGTAGGTAAGACCTTTCCTGAATAGGGATGCCTGGGTAGCTCAGTGTCAGTTAAATGGATGATTTCAGCTCAGTTCATGATCTCAAGGTCCTAGGGTTGAGCTCCACATCAGGCTCTGTGCACAGTGGGGAATTTGCTTCAGTCTCTCTCTCACTCTGCCCTTCCCTTGCTTTCTCTCTCTAAATAAATGAATCCTTAAAAAAACTTTTCTTGAATAGATTTCTTCAAATGAATAAATGCTAAATCTATAACATGTTCTTTCTTGAGACCAATTTTGTAGGTAGAAGTCATTGCTGCTCAAAATAATACCTTTAAATATTAGAAAATTGAACTCAAAGATAAGGAGTATGAAAGAAGGTTAGTCTGCTTTACAGTCATATTTTTTAGACTATTCATCAGAAGATACCGTCTGTGGATAGTATAAACTTTCAACACCAGGACTTTTAAGCTGGTCAAGGGAGGCTCAAAAAACAGCTAAAGCAACCCAAAAGGAGGTTATATGTGACCTAAGCTAATGTTAAATGTCTCTAGTGGGATTTTAAAAATCATACAAGGAAGATAATGTTTGTGTAAAGACTGAAAACTTATAAACTAAGTGACCAATCATAAAAATGATACACTTTTTAAAAATAAAAGCCAATACTGTATTCAAGAAGGATTTGATCAGTTATAATGAAAAAAGAAAAAGCAAAAGTATCCTTACCTGATGCATGGGTTCGCCATTGATAACTGATGCTATGGGAGGTATTTCAGTAAGAGTAGGTGCAACCCCTTGTTCATCCATGTCTAAAAAGATTGGCTTTCACAGTAAGTGGTGTTTCTAAAGCGTGTAATCATAAATTAAACAAGTGAAGTCAAAGTAGTGATTTTAAATGACAAAATATGATGATCTACTCCTTAGAAAAGCCAGCAGGGTTGGGCCTGGTTAGTACTTGGATGGGAGAAAAGCCATTTTAAATACTTTTTCTCTCCAAAAATGTTACTTAACTGAAATTGCTTTACGGCAACATTTCAAAATAATCATTGGTCTTCACAAATAAAAATACATGAAAATTGGTGTCAAGAGATTGGAATAGTTTTCTTCACTCATGAAAACAAGTGAAGATAGCTTCATTTCACAGTGTGAAGAATTGTTTAGTTAAACAAGTCATTGGTCAATTTGATCCATTTAGATCAAGTCCAATTAATTTCCAATCTATGATTTCAACTGCCAAATAAGACTTCATACTGATTAGAAGGCTGTAATAATTAACTAGCTTCCTTTAAAAAGATAAGAACATAGAAATTACCTTAACTCAGATACTAAACCCAAATATCTTAAACATAACACAAAGCTTCAAACCCAAACCTTTAGACTTAAAATACTTTCCAGGTTCAAATACCTCATGTGTAGATGGCACCAAGTGATGAAATATGGCAGGTTAGCCCAGATCCTTGATTCCATAAACACTTGGACAAAAATCAGAAGGAAATATATGATTCTTTTGAAGGTGGAGAAAGAGGATACTCAAGAGAGGACGTTTCAGAGCTAGTCAAGTCCTCCAAATGAAGTGTACTGTTGTGCTTCACAAATCCTTGGTAACACTGATGTAAAAGAATGTTCGCTATGTCATAATTCTAGTCACTACTTACATCATTTCCTTACCAAGATTTTTACATAGTCTTAAGAGACTTTTTACTGCAAATACAACTTTTCATAAATGAGAGACTAAACATTTTTTAAAAGATTTTATTTATTTATTTGACACACACAGAGAGAGACTGTGAGAGAGGGAACACAAGCAGGAGGACTGGGAGAAGGAGAGGGAGAAGCAGACTTCCCATTGAGCAGGGAGCCCCATGTGGGGCTCGATCCCAGGACCCTGGGATCATGACCTGAGCCAAAGGCAGACACTTAATGACAAAGCATCCCATTGCTCCTCAAATTTTTTTAAAAAGAAAACTTGGGAATTATAAAGACATATAGAGTCTATGTAGCAGGAAAATGTATATGTTCTCTTAGATTAACAATAGAGGAAATAGCTACATAATGTTTTTTAAGTATCTACTCAATGATGAAAAGAACTTTAGACTAATTTAAATCTCTCTTGTTTTACCACAGAATTTTTTCCACTTACAGCTAAAGTAATTGTTCTTCAGCTTTTTCAAATACTGCATTGATCAAGATTAAAAGCAACATACAATGACATTTTACAAATAGAGATTATGGCAACAAACTCTTCACATGTGTGCGTAAATCCCTTCCCAACTCTTAACGTCTTAATTTTCATCAGAACTTCCAATCACTGGTGCACATATGTCATATTAGAGTTTACCACTGGGATGGTGGTCCAAGATGGCAGAGGAGTAGGAGAACTAAATTTCGCCTGGTCCCAGGAATTCAGATAGATAATTATCAAACCATTTTGAACACTTACAAACTCAACGGAAGATCGAAGAAAAGAATGGTAGCAACTCTATGAACAGAAAAGTGACCGACCACTTTCTGCAAGGTAGGACTTGTGGATTAAGTGAATCTGAGGCAATATATGGGAAGATAGACTCCGGGGATGTGGGGGAAGGGAACTTCCATCAGCCGACTACTAGCAAGTGACAGAGCAGAGGAGCACAAAATCGGAACTTTGAGAAGCCTGCTCTGCTGAGGGACATTGCTCCAGTGGCCAAGCAGGGTGTGGAACCCTTGCTGGGACAGTGTGGTCTCAGGACCCTCAGGGTCACAGAAAGACCAGGGGTGTCTGAGTGCAGCAGAGCTCCTAGGTATTGGAGTGGGGAAGCTGGTGGCAAAGATGAAGTTGAGGAGTGGGCTCTCAGCTCTGAGTTACCATAAACTGTGATCCACAGCCCAACAAGTGGCAGAGCTGGGGAGAGTCCCCTTCCTCCCCCAGGAGCAGCAGCACAGGAGCACACTGCAGGAATCTGCTGGGTTTGGAGGCTCCAAATGGGGCCATGGGCCAGAGACAGAAATGCTTGGTAACACGCTGGCTGAGCATGGAGTGTGGACAAAGACCAGGGAGACAGGAGTGATTGACTGCATTTCTCTGAGGACTCACTGAGGAATGGGGCCCTGAGTTCTTGGCTCCTCTGGGGCCAGAGATTGGGAGGCCACCATTTTCATTCTCATCCTCAAAAGCTGTATGGAAAGCTTTCAGGGCACAAAAGCTACTGAGAGGAAACCTGAGCAGATTACTTAGCCTGGACCCTGGCAAGGGTGGTGCAATTCCACCTGGGGAAAAACATTTGAGAATCATGGCAACAGGCCCTTCCCCCAGAAGATCAGCAAGAACATTCAGCCAAGACCAAGTTTACTGACTAATGAGAACCGCAAAACTCTAGAGCTAGGGGAATACAGCACATAGAATTCATGGCTTTCCCCCCATGATTCTTTAGTCTTTCAAAGTTAATTTATTTTTATTTTATTTTTTCAGTGTTCCAAGATTCATTGATTATGCACCACACCCAGTGCTCCATGTAATATGTGCCCTCCTTAATAATCAACACCAGGCTCACCTATCCCCCCCACACTCGTCCCTTCCAAAACCCTCAGTATGTTTCTCAGAATCTACAGTCTCTCATGGTTTGTCTCCCCCTCCAATTTCCCCCAACTGACTTTTCCTTTCCTTCTCCTAATGTCCTCCATGCTATTCCTCATGCTCTACAAGTAAGTGAAACCATAAGATAATTGACTTTTTCGACTTTTTTCACTCAGCATAATTTCCTCCAATCCCAAGCATGTTGCTGCAAAAGTTGGGTGTTCATTCTTTTGGATGGAGGCATAATATTCCATTATGTATTTGGAACACATCTTCTTTAACCTTTCATCTGTTGAAGGGCATATTGACTTTTTCCACAGTTTGATGATTGTGGCCATTGCTGCTATGAACATTGGGGTACAGGTGGCCCTTCTTTTCACTACATCTGTATCTTTGGGGTAAATACCCAGTAGTGCAATTGTATGGTCATAGGGTAGCTCTATTTTTAATTTCTCAAGGAATCTCAACACTGTTTTCCAGAGTGGCTGCACCAACCTGCATTCCCACCAACAGTGTAAGAGGTTCCCCTTTTTCCACATCCTCTCCAACCCTTGTTGTCTACTGTCTTGTTGATTTTGGCCATTCTAAGTGGTGTAAGGTGGTGTCTCAATGTGGTTTTGATCTGAATCTCCCTGATGGGTAATGACGAACATTTTTCATGTCCGTTACCCATTTGTACATCTTCTTTGGAGAAGTGTCTGTTCATGTCTTCTGCCCATTTTTTAATGTGATTACCTATTTTGTGTTCAGTTTGAGGAGTTCTTTATAGACCTTGGATATCAGCCCTTTGTCTGTAGTGTCATTTGCAAATATCTTCTCCCATTCAGTGGGTTGCCTCTTTATTTTGTTGACTGTTTCCTTTGCTGTGCAGAAGCTTTTGATCTTTATGAAGTCCCAAAAGTTCATTTTTGCTTTTGCTTCCTTTGCCTTTTGGAGATATATCTTGAAAGAAGTTGCTGTGGCTGATGTCAAAGAGGTTACTGCCTATGTTCTCCTCTAGGATTCTGGTAGATTCCTGCTTCACGTTGAAGTCTTTTATTCATTTTGAGTTTATCTTTGTGTATGGTGTAAGAGAATGGTTGAGTTTCATTCTTCTGCATATAGCTGTCTAATTTTCCCAGCACCATTTATTGAAGAGACTGTCTTTTTTCGGCTATATATTTTTTCCTGCTTTGCCGAAGATTATTTGACCATAGAGTTGAGGGTCCATATCTGGGCTCTCTACTCGCTTCCACTGATCTATGTGTCTGTTTTTGTGCCAGTACCATACTGTGTTGGTGATCACAGCTTTGTACTAAAGCTTGAAATCAGGCAACGTGATGCTCCCAGTTTTGTTTCTTGTTTTCAATATTTCCTTAGCAATTCCAGATCTCTTCTGGTTCCATACAAATTTTAGGATTTTTTTGTTCCAGCTCTTTGAAAAATGCTGGTGGAATTTTGATCGGGATGGCATTGAAAGTATAGATGGCTCTAGGCAGTATAGACATTTTGACAAATTTAATCTTCTGATCCATGGGCATGTGGACAGCCTTCCCTTTAAGATCAGGAACATGACAAGGATGTCCACTCTCATCACTCTTGTTCAACATAGTATTAGAAGTCCTAGCAACAGCAATCAGACAACAAAGAGAAATGAAAGGTATCCAAATTGGCGATGAAGAAGTCAAACTTTCTCTCTTCGCAGATGACATGATACTTTATATGGAAAACCGAAAAGAGTCCACCCCCAAACTACTAGAACTCATACAGCCATTCAGTAATGTGGCAGGATACAAAGTCTATGTACATAAATCAGTTGTTTTCTTATACACTAACAATGAAAACACAGAAAGGGAAATTAGAGAATCGATTCGATTTACTATAGCACCAAGAACTGTTATATACCTGGGAATAAACCTAACCAAAGAGGTAAAGGATCTGTACTCGAGGAACTACAGAACACTCATGAAAGAAGTCGAAGAAGACAGAAAAAGATGTAAGACCATCCCATGCTCTTAGATCAGAAGAATAAACATTGTTAAAATGCTATACTGCCTAGAGCAATCTATACTTTTAATGCCATTCTGGCCAAAATTCCACCGGTATTTTTCAAAGAGCTGGAGCAAATAATCCTAAAATTTGTATTGAATCAGAAGAGACACCATATTGCTAAGGAAATGTTGAAAAAGAAAAACAAAACTGGTGGCATCACGTTGCCTGATTTCAAGCTTTAGTTCAAAGCTGTGATCACCAAGACAGCATGATACTGGCACAAAAACAGACACATAGATCAGTGGAACAGAGTAGAGAGCCCAGATATGGACCCTCAACTCTATGGGCAAATAATCTTCGACAAAGCAGGAAAAAATATACGGCCAAAAAAGACAGTCTCTTCAATAAATGGTGCTGGGAAAATTAGACAGCTATATGCAGAAGAATGAAACTCAACCATTCTCTTACACCGTATGCAAAGATAAACTCGAAATGGATAAAAGACCTCAACATGAGACAGGAATCCATCAGAACCTTAGAGGAGAACATAGGCAGTAACCTCTTTGATATCAATCACAGCAACTTCTTTCAACATACGTCTCCAAAGGCAAAGGAAGCAAAAGCAAAAATGAACTTTTGGGACTTCATAAAGATCAAAAGCTTCTGCACAGCAAAGGAAACAGTCAACAAAACAAAGAGGCAACCCACTGAATGGGAGAAGACATTTGCAAATGACAGTACAGACAAAAGGATGATATCCAGGATCTATAAACAACTCCTCAAAGTCAACACATACAAAACAGATAATCATATCAAAAAATGGGCAGAAGACATGAGTAGACACTTCTCCAATGAAGACATACAAATGGCTATCATATACATGAAAAAATGTTCATCATCACTAGCCATCAGGGAGATTCAAATCAAAACCACATTGAGACACCACCTTACACCACTTAGAATGGCCGAAATTAGCAAGACAGGAAACAACGTATGTTGGAGAGGATGTGGAAAAAGGGGAACCTCTTACACTGTTGGTGGAATGCAGGTTGGTGCAGCCACTCTGGAAAACAGTGTTGAGATTCCTTGAGAAATTAAAAATAGAGCTTCCCTATGACCCTGCAATTGCACTACTGAGTATTTACCCCAGAGATACAGATGTAGTGAATAGAAGGGCCATCTGTACCCCAATGTTCATAGCAGCATTGGCCACGGTCGCCAAACTGTGGAAAGAACCAAGATGCCCTTCAATGGATGAATGGATAAGGAAGATGTGGTCCACATACACTATGGAGTATTATGCCTCCATTAGAAAGGATGAATACCCAACTTTTGTAACAACATGGACGGGGCTGGAAGAGATTATGCTGAGTGAAATAAGTGAAGCAGAGAGAGTCAATTATCATATGGTTTCACTTATTTGTGGAGCATAACAAATAACATGGAGGACATGGGGAGATGGAGAGGAGAAGGGTGTTGAGGGAAATTGGAAGGGGAGATGAACCATGAGAGACTATGGACTCTGAAAAACAACCTGAGGGTTTTGAAGGAGTTGGGGGTGGGAGGTTGCGGGAGCCTGGTTGTGGGTATTATGGATGGCACGTATTGCATGGAGCACTGGGTGTGGTGCATAAACAATGAATTCTGTTACACTGAAAAGAAATTAAATTTAAAAAAGAAAAAAATAAAATATTAATTATGCTTTCAAACTTTTATGAGAGAATGTCAAGTGAAAGAAGGAACAGCGTGCTCAAGAGTGGGGCGGGGCTTGGTGGGGGTGGGGTGGTGTTGGGTGGGTAGTGGTTTAAGGCTATTGGTGGGAGAAAAGTGTTGATATATACCCGCAAGGTGCTGTAAATTATGAATGAACGCTGCTTACGGTCCTTGATTCCTTTGAATTATTTGTGAAGATACTAATCAAATAATTGCTTTCCTAAATGAATTGGCATCAGCAAAACACGCTGAGAACAATTAATTTTTCCTATTATCAGGGATTGCTTACCTAAGGACAAATTTGGGAAAGAGAAACTTGCAAGTACACTACTGAGAGAAACCCAGACAATTTGATTCAAAGGATTTCATAAAGCACCCATTCAAGTAAGTCTTTAATAATAATAATAATAATAATAATAGAAAAGCAAGGACATTATCACCTAGTTTTTTTTAGCTTTAGAAAAGTCAACAATTCACAGAAATAATAATGAGTATGCTCAACATTTGATGCAAAGATAAAAAAACAAACAAACAACAAGAAACACAACCCAGTGATTTCCAAACAAATTAACCTCTCAACCCTAAGCCACAAATACTGATCCCTTAGGTGGTTAAATTAAAAAACGCCCAGTTTTGTGCATGGCTCCAATGTACATTCATCAAGGAATCTACATATCTCCCTTCAATACAATAAGCACCTGGTTCACTTACCAGTCAATGTCTATGGAAAAGGAAAAAAAAAAGGTAAGATTGAAATCAACACTGGGCAGAAATTGATAATACTTTCCTGAAAACCATCTTCCCATCTGTGGGACTCTGTAACTAACCACACAAGAAACTATAATTGCTGCAAAGTCCAGGAACATAGAAAGTAGAAAAAAAAGATAATTCTCCAAAAGCAGGTCACACTCCAGGTATTTCCCAGCCGGAATAGTGCATTCCAAATAGGAAGATACCAAACTACGTTGACCCATTCGAGGTGGGAGAAGATAAATGACGGGGCTGGAAAAAGCAGCCACCAAATACAAAAACAAGCGGTGAAGTGAAGCTAAAGGAAGAAAGAGGAATGGGCAAGACCTACTTAGCCCCAGAGCTAAATGTGTGGCTTTGGCTTGGGGCAGGGGTGGGGGGTGAGGGTGCAGATAAAATGTCCTTCCAGAAGGCACCCCAATAGCTGGTCAAGAAATGAAGCTTTTATACTGTCCTAGTCTAAATGAGGTGCCAGATGTAAAAGGAGCCATAGATCTCTCATTGCCCTTCCCCCACCTCGGACTCTTCTACCCCAAAATATCCCCTCACCTTCTCCAGATGACCTCAGCAGCCTTGTAATTCTATGGATCACCAACCCAGCAACAAGTGGACTCAGCTTCAGGCCTGGCAGCCTCATCAACGTCATACTACTTGGCGTGTTCCATCCAGTCACTAGGACATCGGTGCCCTTTCCCAGCGCACAAGTCCCCACGTAGAAGTCCTCACAGAGGCCGTTCATGCCCCCTTGCCATCTCCAAGCATGCCAACAGCCATTGGGGCAGAAGAAAGGCAGCAAGTTAGGAGCTACAGCAACAGCTGTTAACCCAAAGACTGGAAGGGGAGGGGCAGGAAAGAAAAAGCAAGAGGAAGAGAAAAAGAAGAGTGGCTGCCATTGCCTTGGGCCAGTTCCAGAGTGAACACTGACTGTTCACCAAGTGGGGAGGGGGTTGGGTGGGTGTGGAAGTGACTCCTCTCTGGCCTCTCCTCCCTGGGTGATGAAAGAGACCTCATTCTTTCCCATCTTTCCAGTTTCTTTGCTTTAAACATTTAAGGTTCCCCCTAACTCCTGGACCTCAGCTTTGTGATGTGCACACAAGTTATCTCGGGAAGAACTGGGGTGGTACATGGATCCGCTCTAAGACCTCAACATCTGGGGTCAACAGTGTGCAGGGGACAACCTCAATATGGCACACCTCTGAGCTCTGCTGAGCAGGGTGAAATAGGCCCCTGAAGGGGCCTGGTTGGACGACAGGGGTTCCTTGAAAAACATTGCCCACCGGGGAAGGTTATATAACTGATGGAAGTTTTTCCGTGGGCCCCTCTTGAGCCTTTTCACATTCTTCTCTAGTCCTCTTAGCCAAGGGATTAGGAGTGACTGTAGAGAGGCCCCTTTTCATGGGGCTAAGAGTTGGGAGCCTACCTGGATGTGGCAGTTCCTCCTAGATCATTTCCAGATATGTCCTGCACAACTGTCAGGTGCTGCAGCCTTGCCCTTTGAAAGAAAGTCTTCTTTTTTTTTTTTTTAAATATTTTATTTATTTATTTGACAGAAAGAGATCACAAGTAGGCAGAGAGGCAGGCAGAGAGAGAGAGAGAGAGGAGGAAGCAGGCTCCCCGCCGAGCAGAGAGCCTGATGTGGGGCTCGATCCCAGGACCCTGGCATCATGACCTGAGCCGAAGGCAGAGGCCTTAACCCACTGAGCCACCCAGGTGCCCCCTGAAAGAAAGTCTTCTAAAGACAGTGACTCAGAGTGTGCCTTCCCGGGACTGGGAAGGGAGTGCCACTGCTTCGGAGTTCTTTTACAGGAGAGCCTTAGCTCACTGTATATCATGCTATTCTTTTCACTCATTTGTGCATTCGTGGGACCCTCCAAACTTTTCTTCCATTCTCTTGAGATTAGTACTCCCAATCTGCAAACCTATCTTCCTGGATGATTTATTGTGTGAATTCTGTTTCTTAAGGGTCTGCAGCAGCTGCAGGCCTGACATGAAAGAGGAAAGTTGAATCATAAGATTGGACACAAATGTTCTCTAACAAAAGGATTTGTGAGGCAAAGGTCAGGGGCACTTAAAAAAATACTAAAACGTACAATGAATGGCATGGCCAAGCTTGCTCTTCCCCACCAACCCTCCACCCTCTCCAATAAATTGATTTGAGAGACTTCCCAACTTGGCTAAGACCGGAGTAAACAAACTGTCTTTTAAGAGTTGTAGAATTGTTCATGTTTGACAAGAGACAAATGTCAGTAGCCGAGTTTGGGGAATGGTGATTCTCAAAGGGGGTTCAGTCAATTCAATTAAATCCAACTGCCTTTATTGAGAATTTACTGCTGTTGGCATCAGAGAGAGGGAGAGAGAGAAAGAGAGAGAGACACACTTCTAGGGCAGGTGAGATGCTTCCCAACTGCCTAAACTGAGGCAACCTCATGAAAAAGTTTGTGAGGTTGGAGGCTATCTGTGGGGGCAACAAGATCGGAAGACATCAGCCAAGTAGGAATGGCTCTGGGGAATGAAGTTGGCTGCTGTCTGTCCCAAACACACCAAAGTAAAACTAGTGGGAAGAGAGGCTGCAGGCAGAGCGATGGACAAAGTGAGCTCACAGGTAGAGCACTGGGTTGGAACCATGGGAATTGGGGATAGGGAGCTAACAAGCAAATTCAGGAAACTGTAAGACATATAGCTAAAGGAGCCTTCCCCTCAGATCTGGAGGAAAAACAAGTTTTGGAAGTTTGGGACCAACTTGAGCAGGAGAACGAGCAAAAATAAAATGAAGAATATTGACAGATCTACTCATAAATTATGGAATAAAACATGTAAACCTTTGGAACAGGAGCTGCCCACACATTTTATTTAAAGGGGAAGGTGAAGTCCATTGAGGTGAAGAAACTAGCTATTTAGTGGCAAGATTGGTCTCCTGACTCTTAAACCTATGTGCTCATCAGTAGCCACATCCTCAAACTGTGGATAAAAGAGGCCTGCACTTCATTTTGCAGCACTGCAGTTTGCTTAGTTTAAGAGAGGTTCCAGACTTGAGGAAGGCTGCCATAGTTGAAAGAAGGGAAAAGTTGTTGGTTTTTCAAAGAGCAGGATCCATGTCTTACTCACGTTTCTACCCCTTTCTCATGATCTCCTGGGTGGTAGCTTTCAAATGACCCAAGAACTAGTAAGATCAAGCTGGGTAGTATGATTAGGGGCTTCCTATAAGCTGTTTTTGTCACTGAGTGTTTGTACGTGACTTAATGTTTTTTGGTGGAGACATTTGAAAGTGTGCGCACACAGATAACTTATTTGCCAGGCAAATGACAAGTAGCTCATAGGGATTTACCACTAAAAGAATTTAGTCTAGTTCTGGATAACCATGAAAATAGAAAATTTGGGAAAGTGGAATGTGGATATGGTATACTGAAATCATCTTCTGTGAGGTGTAGTGACCAGGTTGGACATGAATAATTCAATTGCCAAGGAATCTTAGAAGCTAGAAGTACAATCCTTGCAAATAGTGATACTATACAAGTAGCTAGATGCACCCACCTTCATTTAAGAGTACTTGGGTTAGGAACTAAGAAATGTGAGTCTTATTCAAAAAAATTTTACAATTTGACATTATTAATAGGGATTGTGTTATAAATAAGGATTTAATTCTAAAGGAGTCCCCCAAATCACCTGTCAAACAAGAGAAGACCAAGTTAAAATAATTCTTGGTACTAAACAAAATGAATCAAAAAAGCAAATAAACAATTTTTTATTTTGGTAAAATTCACATTATGTAAAATTATCAATTTTTATTTTTCTTTGAAAATTGTGGTAAAATACACATAACATGGACTGTGCAATTTTAACCACTTAAAATTTTTTAAAATTTGAGTATTGTTGACACACAAAGTTACATTGGTTTCAGGTGTACAACATAGTGATTCACCTTCTCTATAAATTATGCTATGATTACCAAAAGTGTAGCTACCATCTGTCACCTAGAGGTTATTATGTAAAATAAGACTGAGAAAGACAAATATAATCTTAACCACTTTTAAGGGTCAGTTCAGTAGTGTTAAGTACATTCATATTGTTGTGTAAACTGTCTCCAGAACTCTTCTTATCTTGCAAAATTGAAACTCTATACCAATAAAATAATTCCTTATTCTCCTTTCCTTTGAGCCCCTGACAATTACCTTTTATTTTCTGTATCTATGAATTTGACTACTCTAGTTGCCTCATATAAATTGATCATAGAGTATTTGTCTTTTTGTGGCTGGTTTATTTCATTTAGCATAATATTTTGAAGCTTCATCCATGTTGTAACATGTGTTAGACTTCTTTCCTTTTCAAGGTTCTATAATGTTTCATTGTATGTGCATACCAATTTTGTTTACCCATTCACCCATTGATGGACATGGGTAGATTCCAACTTTCAACTACTGTGAATAATGCTGCTATGACATAAATGTGCACACATCTCTTCAAAACTTGCTTTTCATTCATTTGGGTATATACCTAGAAGTGGAATTGCTAGATCAAGGTAATTCTATTTTTAATTTTTGGAAGAAATACCATAGTGTTTTCCATAATGGCCACATAATTTTACATTCCTACACACAATGGAAAAGGGATCCAATTTCTGCACATTCTCAGCAACATTTTCTTTCTCTCTCTCTCTCTTTTTTCCATAGTAGCCACCCTAATGGGTATGAGGTGGTATCTCATTGTGATTCTGATCTTCACTTTCCTAATGATTAATGAAGTTGAACATATTTTCATGTACATGGTCATTTGTATATCTTCTTTGGAGAAATTCATATTAAAGTCCCTTGCCCATTTTTTTATCAAGTTGTTGTTGAGTTTTAGGAGTTCTTTTTTTTAAAGATTTATTTTAATTCAGTTAGTTAACACAGATAAGTATTAGTTTCAGGTATACAATGTAGTGATCTTTTTGTGCTTTTTAAAAAAAATTTATTTAACTCTTTTTAAGTTTTTATTTGAATTCAGTTAGTTTAGAGTCTTATATTAGTTTCAGGCATACAACATAGTGTTCAACATTTCCATACAATGCCTTGTGTTCATTACAAGAAATGCACTCCTTAATCCAGATCACCCATTTCTATTTTTATATCCTGAGACTTTACTAAATTTGTTTAGCAGTTCAAGCAGTTTTTGGTGGAATCTTTCAAATTTTCTATCTATAGTATCATGTCATCTTCAAATAACAAAATTTTACTTCTTCCTTGCTAATTTGGATGATTTTTATTTGTTTTTGTTGTCAGATTGTTGTGGCTGGGACTTCTAGTACTGTGTCAAATAATAGTGGTGAAAGTGGTTATCCCTGTTTTGTTCCTGACCATAGAGATAAATATCTCAGTTTTTTTCCATATTAGATGATATTAGCTTGAGTTTTTAATATATAGCCTTTGTTGTGTTGAGGTATATTCCCTCTAAACCTATTTTATTGAGGGATTTTATCATGAATTGATTTTGAGTTGAGAATGATATGAGCTATGGGTCTTTTGTGTGTGGGTTTTATGATGTTGAAGTTTATGTTTTTTCTGTCCTTATTTTCTTGAGGGTCTTTTTTCAAAAAAGAATGCTATATTTTATCAAATGCTTTTTCTGCATCTATTGAGGGGATCATGTGGTTCTTATCTATTCTTTTATTGATGTGGTGTAGCATGCTGATTGATTTGTGAATACTGAACCATGCTTGCAGTCCAGGAATAAAACCCACTTAGTCATGCTGAATAATCCTTTTAATGTATCACTGTATCTGATTAGTTAGTATCTTGTTGAGAATTTCTGCAGCCGTGTTCATCAGGGATATTGATGTGTAATTCTCCTTTTTAGTGGGATCTTTGTTTTTGCCATCAAGGTAATCCCAGCCTTGTAGAAAGAGCCTGGAAGTTTTCCTTCAATTTTTGTTTTTTGGAACAGTTTGAGAAGAATAATATTAACCCCTCATTAAATGTCTGGTAGAATTCCCCTGGGAAACCATCCAGTCTTGGACTCTGGTTTGTTGGGAAATTTTTGATTACCACTTCAATTTGTTTGCTGGTTATAGGTCTGTTCAGATTTCCTATTTCTTCCTGATTCAGTTTTGGTGGTTTATATGTTTCCAGGAATTTATCCTTTTCTTCCAGATTTTCTGATTTGTTGGCACACAAGTGCTCATAATATTCTCTAATAAATGTTTGTGTTTCTGTGGTGTTGATTGTGATCTCTCCTCTCTCATTTCTGATTTTATTTATTTGGGCCCTTTCTCTATTTTTTTTGTAAGTCTGGCTAGGGGGTTTATCAATCTTGTTAATTATTTCAAAAGAACAGCTCTCAGTTTTGTTGATATGCTCTACTGTTTGTTTGATTCTACATCTTTGATTTCTGCTCTAATCTTTATTATTTCCCTCCTGCTGCTGGGTTTAGGATTTATTTGCTGTTATTTTTCCAGCTCCTTTAGATGTAAATTTGGTTGTGTGTTTGAGACTTTTTTTTGCCTCTTGAGAAAGGCCTGTATTGCAGTATACTTCCCCCGTAGGACTGCTTCATCCCAAAAATTTTGGACTGTCATGTTTCATTTTCATTTGTTTCCATGTATTGTTTAAGTTCTTTAGTTTTCTGGTTGACCTATTCGTTCTTTAGTAGAATGTTCTTTAACCTCCATGTGTTTGTGGTCCTTCCAAATTTTTCTTCTAGTGGACTTCAAGTTTCATAGCATTGTGATTTGAAAATATGCAAGGTATGATCTCAATATTTTTGTAGCAATTGAGGGCTTATTTGTGACCCAGCAAGTGATCTATTCTGGAGAATGTTCCATGTGCACTCAAAAAGAGTCTGTATTCTGTTGCTTTGGGATGAAATGCTCTGATGATAACTGTGAAGTTCATCTGGTCCAGTGTGTCACTGAAAGCCTTTGTTTCCTTGTTGAACTTCTGCTTTGATGATCTGTCCATTGCAGTGAGGGGGATGTTAAAGTCCCCTACTATTATTATATTATCAATGAGTATCTTTAAGTTTATTATTAATCAATTTATGTAATTGGCTGCTCCCATGTTAGGGGCATAAATTTTTCTAATTGTTAAATCTTCATGTTGGATAGATTATTTTATTATGATATTGTAACTTTATCTCTTATTATAGTATTTGGGTTAAAATCGAGTTTGATATAAGGATGGCTATTCCAGCTTTCTTTTGATGTCCATTTGCATGATAAATTGTTCTCCACCCCCTCACTTTCAATCTGAAGGTGACTGTGTGTCTAAAATGAGTCTCTTGTAAGCAGCATTTTGATGGGCCTTTTTTTTTTATCCACTCTGATACCCTTTGTCTTTTGATTGGAGCATTTGGTCTATTTACATTCAGAGTAATTATTGAAAGACATGAAGTTAGTACTATTGTATTACCTGTAAAGACATTGTTTCTATAGATTGTCTCTGTTCCTATCTAGTCTTTTTACTTATGGTCTCTCTTTCCCATTCAAAGGGTCCCCCTTAATATTTTTGAAGAGCTGGTTTAGTGTTCACAAACTCCTTTAGTTTTTCTGTCTTAGGAACTATTTATCTCTCCTTCTATTCTGAATGACAAACCTGCTGGACAAAATATTCTTGGCTGCATGTTTTTCCCATTTAGCACGTTGCATATATGATGCCACAACTTTCTGGCTTATCAAGTCTCTGTGGACAGGTCTGCTGTTAGACTTATGTGTCTGCCTTTGCAGTTTAAGGGCATTCTTTCCCTAGCTGTTTTTGGAATTCTCTACCTTTATATTTTGCAAGTTTTACTATGATATGTCATGGTGTTGCCTCTTTTTGTTGATTTTCAGTGGAATTCTCTGAGCCTCTAGAATTTGAATGCCTATTTCTGTTCCCAGATTGGGGACATTCCCAACTATAATTTGTTCAAATAAACATTTCCCCTTTTCCCACTTTTTTTTTCTGATACTCCTATGATATGGTATTATTTTGCTTTATGGAATCACTGAGGTCCCTAAGTGTCCCTCTGAGTTCTAATAGTTTTCTTTCCCTCTTCTTTTCAGCTTCATTATTTTCCATAATTTTATCTTCTATATCACCTATTCTCTCCTCCACTTCTTCAATCCTCGTCATGATTATTTTCAGTCTGTTTTGCATCTCAGTTATAGCATTTTAAAAAATTTCAGCCTGGCTAGTTTTCAAGTCTTTAATCTTTGCAGCACAGGTTCCTCACCTACCTTCTAAGATTTTTCAAGCCCACCTAGTAGTCTTATGACTGTTGTTCTAAATTCTTCTACAGATATATTGTTTGTATCTGTTTTTATCTAGTTCCTGGCTGTGATATCTTCCTGGTCTTTCCTTTGAGGAGAATTTATCCATCTTGTTATTTTGGCTAAGTTTCTGTCTTTCATGTGTTATGAAAGCTTGTTACATTTCCTGTACCACATAGTGATGTTTTTTAAAAAAGGGATTACACATTGTCCAGGGTTTGGCACATCAAGAAGTGTTTCTGGTCTATGCTGTGTGCACTCTGCTGTTGTATTTTGGCTGGTCCTTTCCATGGTCAGTCCTCTGCAGAGTTCAACCTTGCTTTCAGTGGGGAGTGTTTGGATCTTTATCTATGTGTGCATTAATTTGTTTGTGGAAGGAAGCCTGGGGAAAAAAAGTAAAGAAAGAAAAATAAATAAAAGAAGAAAAGCCTTTTTCCCCCACTCCAAAAAAATAGAAAAGGAAATGGAATGAAAAACCAAACAAACAGACAATCAAAAAAACTATAAGCCTGATTCCAAAGAAAAAGAAAGAGAAAATATAAAGAAAAAGAAAAGAGGGATTCCTGAGTGGCTCAGTCAGTTGAGTGTCTGCCCTTGGCTCAGGTCATGATCCCAGGGTCATGGGACCAAGTTCCACATTGGGATATCTGCTCAACAGGGAGCCTGCTTCTCCCTCTGCCTTTGTCTGCTGTTCCCTCTGCTAGGGCTCTCTCTCTCTGTGTCAAACAAATAAATAAAATCTAAAAAAAAAAGATAAAAGAGGGAAATGGAAATGAAAAAACTAACAACAAGTAACTATAATCCTGATTATGAAGTAAAAAGAGAAAAAAAGAATGAGAAAAAAATACAAACTGGTCCTATTTCCATCAGAACTGTACCTTAAAGCACTCTATGATCAGCAGTCTTGGTACATGCTGTGTGCTACCTATTTTGCTTTTCTGGATGAGAGGTCCAATGTATAATATCAGAGTCAATCCTGCCCCATTAAAAAAAAAAAGTAGCTGCCAAGTACAGAGGGGCAGAGTTTGATGTTAGAGGCTGCTGTGTTGCTCTCTGATATTTGACCATGCGGGCAGTGGGAGTGAAATGGTGACACCCCACTCTTGTCCCCAGATAAGACAGGGGATCTCACATCCCCTGGTCTTCATGAACCCCTTACAGTAAAGTGAGGGCCATCAGCACACCCAGTGGCCAGCTCTTCTTCATTTTGTCTTTGGGAGGCTGGGATTCAAAACTCCAAATCTTAAAGGAGCTAGAACTACTCATATCCTCTCTCCCCTTTGGATTAGAGGTTCACTGTGCTCTGACTAGTGCTCTTTGTCCTAGAAAAATGGTCCTCAACCTTCATGGTGTGTACAATCTATGGTGTGTCACCATGAAAAACAGCAAACAGATTTCTCTGAGAAACAAACTGAGGTTTTGGAAGGGAAGGGGGTGAGAGGATGGGTGAGCCTGGTGGTGGGTATTAAGGAGGGCATGTATTTCATGGAGCACTGGGTATGGTACATAAACAATGAATCTTGGAACACCGAAAAAATTAAAAAACAATTAAGAAGTTTAAAAAAGTTAAAAAAATGAGTCTCTTGCAGACAGTGTATTGATGGTTCTTGTTTTTTTATTCAATCTGATACTCTGTCTTTTGATTGAGGCATTTAGCCCATTTATATTCAGGGTAACTATTGAAAGATATGAATTTAGTGCCATTGTATTGCCACTAAGGTGACTGTTACTGTATATTGTCTCTGTTCCTTTCTGGTCTGTTACCTTTAGGCTCTCTTTTTGCTTAGAGGACCCCTTTTGATATTTCCTGTAGGGCTGGTTTGGTGTTTGCAAACTCTTTTAGTTTTTGTTTGTGCTGAAAGCTTTTTATCTCGCCTTCTATTTTCAATGACAACCTAGCTGGATATAGTATTCTGGGCTGCATATTTTTCTTATTTAATGCTCTGAATATATTATGCCATTCCTTTCTGGCCTGCCAGGTCTCTCTGGATAGGTTGCTGCCAATCTAATATTTCTACCATTGTATGTTACAGACCTCTTGTCCAGAGTTGCTTTCAGGACTTTCTTCGTATCACTGAGACTTGTAAGTTATATTATTAGATGATGGGGTGTGGACCCATTTTTATTGATTTTGAGGAGGATCTCCATGCCTACTGTATTTTGGTGCTTGTTCCCTTTGCCAAATTAGGGAAATTCTCTGCCATAATTTGCTCCAATATACCTTCTGCCCCTGTCTCTCTGTCTTCTTCCTCTGGAATCCCAATTATTCTAATATTGTTTCATCTTATGGTATCACTTATCTCTCGATTTCTCCCCTCTTAGTCCAGTAGTTGTTTGCCTCTCTTTTGCTCAGCTTCTTTATTCTCTGTCATTTGGTCTTCTATATCACTAATTCTCTCTTCTGCTTCATTTATCCTAGCAGTAAGAGCCTCTATTTTTTATTTCACCTCATTAATACCTTTTTTGATTTCAACTGGATTAGATTTTAGTTCTTTTATTTCTCCAGAAAGAGATTTTATTCCTCCAGACAGTGTTTCTCTAATATCTTCCATGCTTTTTTCGATTCCAGCAACACCTTGAGAATCGTCATTCTGAACTCTAGACCTGACATATTACCAATGTCCATATTGATTAGGTCCCCAGCAGTTGGTACTGCCTCTTGTTGTTTTTTATGTGGTGAGTTTTTCTGCCTTGTCATATTATCCAGGTAATAATAGATGAGTGAGAGAACAAAATACTAAAAGGGTAGCAATGACCCCAGAAAAATATACACTAACCAAATCAGAAGAGACCCAAAACTGGGGGCAATAAGAAAGGGAAGATAAGGGACGCCTGGGTGGCTCAGTTGGTTGAGTAGCTGCCTTCGGCTCAGGTCATGGTCCCGGCGTCCTGGGATCGAGTCCCACATCGGGCTCCTTGCTCATCAGGGAGCCTGCTTCTCCCTCTACCTCTGCCTGCCATTCTGTCTGCCTGTGCTCGCTCTCTCTCCCTCTCTCTCTCTCTGACAAATAAATAAAATCTTTAAAAAAAAAAGAAAGGGAAGATAAAAAGAAAAAAAATATATATATATTAGACTTGCGAATAGAACAGAGCCACACACTTGATTTGGGGTGTATTTTGGTCTGTTAGAAGAAAATACCTTCCAAAATTTTAAAGAAAGAGAAACATATATATACACAAAAAGAAGGGTAAATACAATGAAGGGATAGAATATGACTGTAAAGATGAAAATTAAAAAAGATTTTAAAAAAGGAATTGATAAGAAGTTGGTTGAAAAAAGAAAAGAAAAAAAAGAAAGGAGAGAATGTGATCAAGGTAGAAACTAGAACAAAACTATGTGCCAGATTTAGGGTATATTTTGATCTATTAGAAGAAATTGTATCTCAAAATTTTAAAGAAAAAAACCTATATGTGTACAAAAAACAAGGTTAAATACAAGGAAGGGATAAAATATGACTATAACAATGAAAATTTAAAAAAGATTTTTGAAATGGTATTGATAAGAAAAAGTAGGTTAAAAACGCTAAAATTGGAAAGAGGAATATTTAAAAAAGTAGAATAGGAAAAAATAAAATTAAAAAATTTAAGTTTGGGGGCACCTGGGTGGCTCAGTGGATTAAAGCCTCTGCCTTCGGCTCAGGTCATGATCCCAGAGTCCTGGGATCGAGCCCCGCATCGGACTCTCTGCTCAGCGGGGAGACTGCTTCCTCCTTTCTCTCTGCCTGCCTCTCTGCCTACTTCTGATTTCTGTCTGTCAAATAAAAAAAATTTAAGTTTGAAAGACTAAACGATCATGGGGGAAAAGCCATGAATTTGACGCATTGCTTTCCCCTAGCTCTGGAGTTCCACAGTTCTCATTGATTGGTGAACTTGGTCTTGGCTGGATGTTCTTGCTGATCTTCTGGTGGAGGGCCTGCTGCAGTGATTCTCAAATGTCTTTGCCCAAGGTGGAATTGCATTGCTCTTGCCAGGGGCCAGGGTAAGTAATCTGCTCAGTTTTGGTCTTTTGTTTCCTCAATGCTTTCCATACAGCTTTGGAGGAGGAGAATGAAGATGGCGGCCTCCCAATCTCTGGCCCCTTAGGAGCTGAGAGCTTGGGGGCCCACTCCTCAGGGTGCCCTCAGAGAAAAGCAGTCAATTCCTCTGGTCTCCCTGGTCTCTGGCTGTGCTCTGAGCTCACCCAACCTGTGACTGAGCATTTTTATCTCTGGTGCAGGGCCTGTTTGGAGTCTCCAAACCCAGCAGATTCCTTCAGCACACACTTGTTCAGCTCCTCCCAGAGGAGGAAGGTGAGTCTCCCTGGATCTTCTGTTTGTTGGGTCCCTGCCCAAAAAACAGTGGTCCGACTGTGCCTCAGATCCCAGTTTAAGATAACCGTGAGCTGAGAGCACACTTCTTGTCTCTGTCTCTGCAACCAGCTTCCCCACACCGATACCTGGGAGATCTGCCACACTCAGACACCCCTGGTCTTTTTGTGACCCTGCAGGTTCTGAGACCACACTGTCCCTGTGAGGGCTTCACCCCTTGCTTAGCCTCTGGAGTGACATCCCTCAGTCGAGCAGACTTCCAAAAGTCCCAGTTTTGTGTTCTGTTGCTCTGCTGCTTGCTGGGAGCTGCCCCCCCCCCCATGCTCTATCTTCCTGAATGTTGCCTTGGATTCACTTCTCTGCATGTCCTACCTTCCAGAAAGTGGTCAATTTTCTGTTCCTAGAATTGCTGCTCTTCTTCTCTTCAATCTTTTCTCAAGTTTGTAGCTGTTCAGAATTGTTTGATAACTATCTAGCTGAACTCCTGGGACCTGATGATATTTAGATCTCCGACACATCTGCTTCTTGCTCTATTTATATCTATTTTTAATTAACTCCCTGGCCATGACCTCTTCTTGTTCTTTCCTTTGGGGTGAATTCCTCTCTCTTGTCATTTTTTTAGGTTTCTGTCTTTTCTGTGTTTGGAGTGTCTGTGCCTGGTCTATTTCCACTAAAGCTGATGCTTTGCAGCTCTCTATGGTCAATAGACCTGGTTCATGTAGGGGGTTTTGTGCTGGTCTTTTGGAGGAGAGGCCTGGTTTTTGGCTGTCAATCACACTTCCCTTAGGAAGACTTTTCTGGTCGTTTTAGGCTTTGGTGTTTGTTCTTTTTCAAGCTCCTTGAGGTACAGAGTTAAGTTGTGTAATTGAGAGTTTTCTTACTTCTTGACGTAGGCCTCTATTGCTATATACTTCCCTCTTATGACCACTTTTGCTGCATCCCAAGGGTTTTTGACCATTCATTTCATTTGCATTTTTTCCTTGTATTTTAAAATTTTTTCTTTGATTTCCTGGTTGTCCCTTTCTTTGTTTAGCAGCATGTTGCTTAACCTCCATGTATTTGTGGTCTTACCAGATTTTTTCCCTTCTTTAAAAGATTTTATTTATTTATGTGAGAGAGAGATAGAGGGAGAAAGAGAGCACAATCAGGGAGAGTGGCGGGCAGAGGGACAGGAAGAAGCAGGCTTGAACCTAGGACCCTGGCATCATGACCTGAGCCGAAGGCAGATGCCTAAATTTTTTTCTTGTGGTTAACTTCTAGTTTTATATTTTTGGGATCAGAAAAGGTGTATGGTATTACTTCAGTCTTTTTGTATTTGTTGAGGCCTATTTTGCAACCTTATGTGTGTTGTATACTGTACAATATTCCATGTACACTTAAAAAGAATGTGTATTCTGTTGTTTTAAGATTGAATGTCCAGCTTGTCATTGAAAGCCATTGTTTCCTTGTTGATTTGCTGTCTAGATGAACTTCCATTGATGTATGAAAGCTGATAATGTTACCTACTATTATTGTGTTATTAAAAATTAGTTACTTTATATTTGTTATTTATTTTATATATTTGGGTGCTTCCATTTGAGTGCGTAAATATTTATCATTGCTAGATCTTCTTGTTGGATTTTCCCCTTTATGATTTTATAGTGCCCTACTTTGTTTTTCAGTCTTTGATTTAATATCTAGTTTGTCGAATATAAGTATTGTTACTCTGGCTTTCTTTTGACAACCATTTGCCTGATAAATATTTCACTCCCTTGTTTTCTATCTGCAGGTGTCATTTGGTCTATAATGAGTCTCCTTAGGTATTATATAGATGGACCTTGTTATTTTATGCATTCTTATACCCTATGTCTCTTGATTGGAACATTTAGTCCATTTACATGATATGTATTAATATGTATCTATTTTCATTTTATTACTTGTTTTGTCATTGTTTCTATAGATTTTCTCTGATACTTTCTTGTCTTTGTCACTTTTGGTCTCTCCTTTCTTTCCACTGTAAGTGTGTCCTTTAATATTTCTTGCAAGGCTGGTTTAATGGTCACAGATTCCTTAATTTTTTTTCTGGGAAACTCTTTTTTTTTTTTAAAAATCTTTCCTCTTATTCTGAATGATAGCCTTGCTAGTTAAAAGATTCTTGGCTGCAGATTTTTCCCATTCAGCCCATTGAATATATCATGCCACTTTATTTTGGCTTGTCAAGTTTCTGTTGTGATGCTTTCAGCTAGTATTTATGGGTTTTCACATCTCAGATAAGGACTTTTTTTCTTGCTGCTTTTATTTTTTTTCTTTATCATGATATTTTGCAAATTTAATTCTAATGTGTCTTGGTGTTGGCTTGATTTTGTTGATTTTGGTGGGAATTCTATGTGCCTCCTGGATCTGGATGTGGTTCCTTCCTCAGATTTGGAAAATTTTTAGCTATTATTTTCTCAAATAAATATTCTGTCTTCTCTTCTGGGACTTCTATAAAATGAATGTTATATGTTGTGTTCATGAGACGAGGTGGGTCTAAGACCTTCCTACTCTGCTGCCATCTTTCTCACAACTCTGGAGTTCCTTATATATTCCAGATATTAACCCATATACAGATGTAAAATTTGAAAATACTTTGTTTCATTTTGTATGTTGATTCTGTTAACCTTGTTAATTTTGATGTTGTCCAATCTGTCTTTTTTCTTTTTTTCAACTTTTGTTGCCTGTGTTTTTGGTATTATATCCTAGAAGTCATTGCCAAATTCAATGTCAAGAAGTTTTCCTCTTTTTTTCTTCCTGAGAATTTTTTACTTCTGACTCTTACATTTAGGTTTTTGATTTATTTTGAGTTAACTTTTTAAATATGGTGTAACTTAAAGTTTCATCTTCATTCTTCTGCATGTGGATATCCAGTTTTCTTAGCACCACTTGTTGAAAAGACCATCTTTTCCCCATGGAATGGTTTTTGTACTCTTGTTGAAAATCATTTGACCATATATGTGATCATTTCTGTGCTTTATTCTATTCCACCGGTCTGTATTTTGATGTTTACAATATTACAACTTTGTTTGACTGTTGTAGCTTTGTAATATGATTTGAAATTAAGAAATGTGAAAACTTCAACTTTATTCTTTTTCAAGATTGTTTGGCTATTTGGGTCTTTGAGATTCTATATTAATGTTAGGACATTTAAAAAAAATTTCTGCACAAAACACCATTGGCATTTACATAAGGGTTGCATTAAATCTACCCATTGCTTTGTATAGCTTTGACACCTTAAGATTGTCTTCCAATCCATGGGCATGGGATGTTTTTAAATAATCTTAGCAACATTTTGTAGTTTTCAATGTAGAAGAATAGTGCTTCTATGAACATTTATATGCAAATTATTGCTTGAATATCTGTTTTGAATTCTTTTGGTTATATACCAAGGGGTGGAATACCTGGGTCACATCATCATTCTATGTTTACCTTTTTGAGGAACCACAAAAGTTTTTCACATTGCTTCACTATTTTACCTTCCCACTAGAAATGTACAAAGGTCTTAATTTCTCTTTATCCTTCCCAAAATGTATTTAATTTTTTTATTATAGCTATCTTTGTATGTTTTGCCTCACTGTGGTTTTGAGTTGTATGTCTAATAAAAATTGGACGTTTTTACATGTAGTTTTTCGTCATTTGCACAGTTTTTGAGAAATGTGTATTCAAATCCTTTGCCCATTTTTAAAGTGGTTGTGTTTTTGTGGTGGAGTTGTAAGAGTTCTTTATATATTTTGAATATTAATCCCATCTTATATTATTTGGAAATATTTTATTCTACTCTGTGATTTCTTATCAATTTCTTGTTTGTGTTCTTTGTTGGATATAATTTTTATTTTAATGAAGTCGAAGTTTTTTATTTTGTTTCTTGTGCTTTTGGTGTCCCAGCTATGAATCCAGTGCTAAAACAAAGGTCATGAAGATTTACTCCTATGTTTTCTTCTAAAAGTTTTATTAGTTTTAGCTTACATTTAGATCTCTGATCCTTTTTGGATTTAATTTTTGTATATAGTGTGAGGTAAGGGTCCACTTATTTTTTCTGTTTATGGATATACAGTTAAACCAGCACCATTTACTGACTAGAGTCTTCTTTCCGCATTATATGCTCTTTGAACCTTATTAGTATCAATGGGCTATAGATCTATTGGTTTATTTCTGAGCTCTCAATTCTGTCACATTTATTCCTATATCTATCCTTATGTCATTACTTAATGTTTTGACTACTGTAGTTTTGTAGTGTGTTTTGAAATTGGTAAATGGGACTCTCCAACTTTATTTTTTTTTCAAGATTGTTTTGAGTATTTGAGGTCCCCTTATATTTCCATATGAATTTTAGGGTTAGCTTTTCCACTTATGTAAATAGGCTATTGGGATTTTGACAGAAATTGCATTGATTCTGTAGTTCAATTTGTGAATTACTATTTTCTTTACAATATTAAGCCTCCTAGGCAATCAACATGGGGTGTCTTCCCATTAATTTAGGTCTTTTAAAAATTCTTTCAGTTTTCAGTGTATATACAAGTCTTGCAAATTACTGCTTAAATTTGTTCTTAAATTTTTAATTCTTTATGATGCTTTTGTACATGGAGTTGTCTTAATTTCCTCGAATTATTCATTGCTAGTGTATAAAAATATACTGATTTTTGCATGCTGTTATTGTGTCCTGCAAATTTGCTGAATTCATTTATTATTAGCTGAACACTTTTTTCCATGGATTTTGAAGGATTTTTATATATAAGATCATGTCATCTGTGAATAGAGATAATTTTACTCTATCTTTCTAATTTGGTTGCCTTTTATTTTTTCTTACCTAATTGCCTTGGCTAGAACTTCCAATACAACATTGAATAGAATGGCAAAAGTGAACATCCTTGTCTTGTTTCTGGTCTTAAGGGGAAAGCTTTCAGTCTTTCAGCATTGAGAAAGTATTAGCTATTTGTTTTTCATAAATGCCTTTTATCAAGTTGAAGAAGTTCCCTTCTAATCCTATTTTATTGCGTGTCTTTATCATTAATTTGTGTTGTATTTTGTCAGATTTTTTTCCTGCATCAGTTTAAATGATTATGAGGTGTTTTTCCATAATTCTATCAATGTGGGGTATTACACTAACTTATGTGTATTGAATCATTCTTGCTTTTCCAGGATATACTAAATGAACATGATTGATATATAACCTCTTAATATGCTGCTGGATTATTTACTAGTATTTTGTTAGAATTTTTGCATCTGTATTTGTGTTCTTATGGTGTCTTTGTTTGGCTTTGGTATCAGAGTAATGCTTACCTCATAGAGTATGTTAAATGTTCCTTCCTATTCTATTATTTGGAAGAGTTTGAGAAGAATAGGTTTAAATTTCCCTATAATTGTCAGGTAGAGTTAGCCAATAAGGCCATTGGTGATGTGATTTATTGGGAATTTGTTAATGACTGATTCTGTCTCTCTTCTTACAGGTTTGTCCAGATTTTCGATTAATTCTTAAATCAGTTTTGGTAGTTTGTGTGTTTCTAGGAATTTGTCCATTTCATCTGGGTTATCTAATTTTTTGGCATATGATCGTTCAAAATATTTTCTTATAATTCTTTGTATTTCTGTAAGGTCTGTAGTAATGTCCCTTTTACATTCCTGATTTTAATAATTTGAGTATTATATTTTTTTGTCAATCTAGATAAATTTTTATCATTGTGTTGATCTTCAAAAAATGAAATTTTTGTTTTGTTGGTTTCCATTTTTCTATTCTCTTCATTTATTTTCGCTCTAACCTCTATCATTTCCTTCTTTCTGCTAGTTTTGGATGTGGTTTTCTCTTCTTTTTTACCTACTTAAGGTATAAGATTAAGTTATTGATTTGGGATCTTTATTTTTAACATAGATATTACTGTTAAAAATTCCTGCAAACACAATTATCATTTTGGTATGTTGTGTTTTCATTTTCATTCATCTCAAATTATTTTCTGATTTTGCTTGTAATTTCTTCTTAGACCCTTTGGTTGTTTAAGGGGTTGCTAGTTAGTTTGCACATATTTATAAATATTCTAGTTTTCCTACTACTATTGATTTCTAGTTTTATTCCCTTGTGGTTGGATAAGATATTTTGTATAATTTTAGTATTTTAAAATTCCTTGAGACTTATTTTTGCAGCCTTACATGGCCTATTCTGGAGAATATTCCATGTGTACTTGAGGAAAACATGTATTTCAGTGTTGGTAGGTGGAGTGTTCTGTATATGTCTATTAGGCCAAGTTGGTCTGTAGTGTTGTTCACAACATTTATTTCATTATTTATCTTCGGTTGAGCGGTTCTAGTCATTATTGAAAGTAGGATATTAAAGTTTCATACTATTATAGAACTGTTCCTATAATTGTCAGTTTTTGCTTCATATATTTTGTGGTTCTGTTTTTAGGTGGAAATAAATTTATAATTGGTGCATCTCCTTAATAGATTGACACTGTTACTGATCTATAATATCCTTCTTCATCTTATAACAATTTTTAACTTAAAGTCTGTTTTGTCTGATATCAGTATAGCAACACCAGATCTCTTTCTGATATTATTTGCATGGATATATATTTTCCATCCTTTCTTTTTCAAACTATTTGTATCTTTGGATCTAAGGTGTAACTCTTAAAGACATCATATAGTTGAACCTTTTTTAACATACATTCTACCAATCTCTGACTTTTAATTGGAGTCTTTAATCCATTTAATTTAAAGTAATTACTGATAAGTAAGGATTTACATCTGCCATTTGTTATTTGTTTTTTATATGCCATACATTTTATGTTTTTCAATTTTTCATTATAACCTTGTTTTATGATTTTTTTCTTGTGTAACATTTTTATTACTTACTTCTTTCTTTCTTTCTTTCTTTCTTTCTTTCTTTCTTTCTTTCTTTCTTCTCCTTCTTCTTCTTTTTTGTATATCTTAAACTTTTTTCTTCCTGTTTACTGTAAGGATTACAACTAACAACTTTATTTTTGTGTTGTTTGCTGCATTTTCTCCTCCTCCTCCTCCTCCTCCTCCTCCTCCTCCTCCTCCTCCTCCTCCTCCTCCTCCTCCTTCTTCTTCTTCTTCTTCTTCTTCTTCTTCTTCTTCTTCTTCTTCTTCTTCTTCTTCTTCTTCTTCTTTATGTTCAGTTAGCTGCATTATCTTTAAGTATAAAGACTTCCAATCATATCACCTAGAGACCATTTTACCATTGTTTCATTTGGCCATAAGTTTTTTTTTTTTGCTCTCTTTTCAGCAATGATGAGGTGGATATCCTTTCCATAGAGATGAAAAATCCATGATTTATTGCTTTTGCCAGTAACAAAAATGTTTAAGAGCCAGATGGCAAAGCTCTTGCCATTGGCACCTTTCATATGAACTACATTAGAAGAACCAGATTGTGTCTGTTGGTGATCACACCTATTCTTCCCAGATCAGCGTCTCTAATCACCCTACAGAGATTGCCAGTGTCAAAACTGGTCAAGTCAGTAATCTTTACACTCTTCAAATCAATCTGAACAGTGTCATTAACCTTGATGAGGGGATCAGGATAGCAGATGGTATGAACATAATTGGTCACCAGATCAGGGATTCCTTTTGTCCCCAGAAAGATCTTTCTCACTTTGCACAACTTACACTTTGTCTCCTCAGGTGTAATATTATGAACTGCAAAGTGACCCTTGATGTCATAGATGAGGTGGGAATTCTCCCTAGTCTTGTCAGTGCTGACAACATTCATAAAACCACCAGTGTGGGTTATATCAGGTTTGACCCTGCCATTAATCTCTTGATAAAATACTGCAGACAGATCTTTACTTGATCTTGTTAGGGTACACTTAAATCTGTTCCTTAGGAGAAATCATGAGAGAGAGAGAGACATTCTCTCAGCTTATGGGGACCAGTAGATGGATGAGGGACAAACACAGTGGTCAGTTTATCCAATACATGCTTTGGACCTGCTATATGGTTCAGATGTTTCTTGGGACCATGGAACATGGCTGTGCTAGGCTTACCTTTATAAAAGTTAACTTTTAACATAACTTTTAACTACTAACTTATAAATATTAACTTTACAGAAAAGTTTGAATTAATTCCATATTAGGTTAAATAGTATATAAAACTGCACCTTTATAGATATATTACCACTTATGTTGATATTGTCACATTTTTTAAACTCTTTAAAATTTAAACTCAATTTAATGAACACATACTGTAGTATTAGTTTCAGAGGTAGAATTTAGTGATTAATTAGTTGCATATAACACCCAGTGCTCATTACATCAAATGCTTTCTTTAATACTCATCATTCAGCTACCCCATCCCGCCATCCATGTCCCCTCTAACAACCCTCAGTCTCTTATGGTTTGCCTCCATCTCTGTTTTTTTTCTTCATATTTTAGTTTTCCTTTCCTTCCCCTATGTTCATCTGTTTTGTTTCTTAAATTCCACATACGAGTGATTTCATATGGTATTTGTCTTTCTCTGACTGACTTATTTTGCCTAGCATAATACCCTCTATTTACATCCGTCTTATTGCAAATGGCAATATTTCATTCTTTTTGGTGGCTGAGTAATATTTCATTGTATAAATGTATACACCATATCTTCTTTATCCATTCATCTGTCAATGTATATCTGGGTTGTATCCATAGTTTGGCTATTGTGGACATTGTTGCTATAAACATTGGGGTGCATGTGATCCTTTGAATCACTGTATCATTTGGATAAATACTGAGCAGTGTAATGACTGGGTCATAGGGTAGCTCTATTTTTAACTTTTTGAGAAACCTCCATATTGTTTTACAGAATGGATGCTCCAGTTTGTATTCCCTTCAACAGTGTGAGGGGATTCTTCTTTCTCTACCTTTTCGCTAACATCTCTTTCTTCCTGACTTATTAATTTTAGCCATTCCAATGGGTGTGAGGTCAAATCTCGTGTTTTTTTTTTTTCAGCATAACAGTATTCATTGTTTTTGCACCACACCCAGTGCTCGATGCAATCCATGCCCTCTCTAATACCCACCACCTGGTTCCCCCAACCTTCCACCCCCCGCCCCTTCAAAACCCTCAGATTGTTTTTCAGAGTCCATAGTCTCTCATGGTTCACCTCCCCTTCCAATTTCCCCCAAATGCCTTCTCCTCTATAACTCCCCTTGTCCTCCATGCTATTTGTTATGCTCCACAAATAAGAGAAACCATATGATAATTGATTCTCTCTGCTTGACTTATTTCACTCAGCATAATCTCTTCCAGTCCCGTCCATGTTGCTACAAAAGTTGGGGATTCATCCTTTCTAATGGAGGCATAATACTCCATAGTGTATATGGACCACATCTTCCTTATCCATTTGTCCGTTGAAGGGCATCTTGGTTCTTTCCACAGTTTGGCGACCATGGCCATTGCTGCTATGAACATTGGGGTACAGATGGTCCTTCTTTTCACTACATCTGTATCTTTGGGGTAAATAGCCAGTAGTGCAATTGCAGGGTCATAGGGAAGCTCTATTTTTAATTTTTTGAGGAATCTCCACACTGTTCTCCAAAGAGGCTGCACCAACTTGGATTCCCACCAACAGTGTAAGAGGGTTCCCCTTTCTCCACATCCTCTTCAACACATGTTGTTTCCTGTCTTGCTAATTTTGGCCATTCTAACTGGTGTAAGGTGATAACTCAATGTGGTTTCAATTTGAATCTCCCTGAGGGCTAGTGATGATGAACATTTTTTCATGTGTCTGATAGCCATTTGTATGTCTTCATTGGAGAAGTGTCTCCAGAAGTTCATATCTTCTGCCCATTTTTTGATATGATTATCTGTTTTGTGTGTGTTGAGTTTGAGGAGTTCTTTATAGATCCTGGATATCAATCTTTTGTCTGTACTGTCATTTGCAAATATCTTCTCCCATTCCGTGGGTTGCCTCTTTGTTTTGTTGACTGTTTCCTTTGCTGTGCAGAAGCTTTTGATTTTGATGAAGTCCCAAAAGTTTATTTTGGCTTTTGTTTCCTTTGCCTTTGGAGATGTATCGTGAAAGAAGTTGCTGTGGCTGATATCGAAGAGATTACTGCCTATGTTCTCCTCTAGGATTCTGATGAATTCCTGTCTCACGTTGAGGTCTTTTATCCATTTTGACTTTATCTTTGTGTGCAGTGTAAGAGAACGGTCGAGTTTCATTCTTCTACATATAGCTGTCCAGTTTTCCCAGCACCATTTATTGAAGAGGCTGACTTTTCTCCAAGGTATATTTTTTTCCTGTTTTGTTGAAGATTATATTTGCCCATAGAGTTGAGGGCCCATATCTGGGCTCTCTACTCTGTTCCACTGGTCTATGTGTCTGTTTTTATGCCAGTACCATGCTGTCTTGGTGATCACAGCTTTGTCGTAAAGCTTGAAATCAGGTAACGTGATGCCCCCAGTTTTATTTTTGTTTTTCAGCATTTCCTTAGCAATTCGGGGTCTCTTCTGGTTCCATACAAATTTTTGGATTATTTGCTCCAGCTCTTTGAAGAATACCGGTGGAATTTTGATCGGAATGGCATTAAAAGTATAGATTGCTCTAGGCAGTATAGTCATTTTAACAATGTTTATTCTTCCGATCCAAGAGCATGGAATGGTCTTCCATCTTTTTATGTCTTCTTCAATTTCTTTCATGAGTGTTCTGTAGTTCCTCGAGTACAGATCCTTTACCTCTTTGGTTAGGATTATTCCCAGGTATCTTATGGTTCTTGGTGCTTTAGTAAATGGAATTGATTCTCTAATTTGCCTTTCTGTATTTTTATTGTTAGTGTATAAGAAAGCCACTGATTTCTGTACATTGACTTTGTATCCTGCCACGTTACTGAAATGCTGTATGAGTTCTAGTAGTTTGGGGGTGGAATCTTTTGGGTTTTCCATATAAAGAATCATGTCATCTGCGAAGAGAGAGAGTTTGACTTCTTCATTGCCAATTTGGATACCTTTTATTTCTCTTTGTTGCCTGATTGCTGTCCCTAGGACTTCTAGTACTCTGTTGAACAAGAGTGGTGAGAGTGCGCATCCTTCTTGTGTTCCTGATCTCAACAGGAAGGCTGCAAGCTTTTTCCCATTGAGGATGATATTTGCTGTGGGTCTTTCATAGATAGATTTTATGAAGTTCAGGAATGTTCCCTCTATTTGAAGTGTTTTAATCAGGAACTGATGCTGGATTTTGTGAAATCTTTTTCTGCATCAATTGAGAGGACCATGTGGTTCTCTCTTCTCATATTAATTTGTTTTATCACATTGATTGATTTGCAGATGTTGAACCATCCTTGTAGCCCAGGAATGAATCCCACCTGGTCATGGTGGATAATCTTTTTAATGTGCTGTTGGATCCTGTTTGCTAGGATCTTGTTGAGAATCTTAGCATCCATATTCATCAGTGACATTCGTCTGAAATTCTCCTTTTTGGTAGGGTTTTTGCCTGCTTTGGGGATCAGGGTAATGCTGGCTTCATAGAAAGAGTCTGGAAGTTTTCCTTCTGCTTCAATTTTTTGAAACAGCTTCAGGAGAATAGGTGTTATTTCTTCTTTGAAAGTTTGGTAGAATTCCCCAGGGAATCCATCAGGTCCTGGGCTCTTGTTATTTGGGAAGTTTTTGATCACTGCTTCAATCTTGTTACTAGATATCGGTCTATTCAGGTTGTCAATTTCTTCCTGGTTCAATTTTGGGAGTTTATAGTTTTCCAGGAATACATCCATTTCATCTAGGTTGCTTAGCTTATTGGCATATAACTGTTGATAATAACTTCTGATGATTGTTTCTACTTCCTTGGTGTTAGTTGTGATCTCTCCCTTTTCATTCATAATTTTATGAATTTGGGCTTTCTCTCTTTTCTTTTGGATTAGTGTGGCCAATGGTTTATTGATCTTATTGTCATTGTGGTTTTGATTCATTTCTCCTCGAGTGATGTTGAGCTTTTTTTCATGTGCATGTTGGCCATTTTTATGTCCTATTTGGAGAAATATCTGTTCATGTCTTCTGCCCATTTCTTGACTGGATTTTGTGTGTGTGTATGTGTGTGTGTGTATATTGAGTTTGATAAGTTCTTTATAGATTTTGGGTATTAGCCCCTTATTTGATAAGAGATTTGCAAATATCTTCTCCCATTCTTTAGGTTGCCTTTCAGTTTTGGTGACTATTTCCTTTGCTGTGCGAAAACTTTTTACCTTGATGAAGTCCCAAAAGTTCATTTTTGCTTTTGTTTCTTTTGCCTTTGGAGACCTGTCTAGCAAGAAGTTGCTGTGGCCAAGGTCCAAGAGGTTGGTGCCTGCATTCCCCTCTATAATATTGATGGATTTCTGTCTTTCATCCATTTTATTTTTGTGTCTAGTGGAAGAAAGTGGTTCAGTTTCATTCTTCTGCAGGTGGCTGTCCAATTTTCCCAAGACTATTTGTTGAAGAGGCAGTCTTTTTTCCATTCAATATTCTTTTTTTTTAAAGATTTTATTTATTCATTTGACAGACAGAGATCACAAGTGGGCAGAGAAGCAGGCAGAGAGAGAGAGAGGAGGAAGCAGGCTCCCTGCTGAGCAGAGAGCCCGATGCGGGGCTCGATCCCAGGACCCTGAGATCATGACCTGAGCCGAAGGCAGCGGCTCAACCCACTGAGCCACCCAGGTGCCCCTCCATTCAATATTCTTTTCAGCTTTTTCAGAGATTGCTTGACAAGAGAGTTGAGGATTCATTTCTGCTCCATTGATTTTTGTGTCTGTTTTGGAGCCAGTACCATACTGTATTGAGGATTACAGCTTTGTAATAGACGTTGAAATCTGGAATTGTGATGCCACTAGCTTTGGGGTTTTTTTCAACATTACTTGGTTATTTGGGGTCTTTTCTGGTTCCATACACATTTTAGGGCTTTGGGACGCCAGGGTGGCTCAGTCGGTTAAGTCTCTGTCTTCCGCTCAGGTCATGATCCCAGGGTCCTTGGATCGAGTCCCACATCAGGCTCCTTGCTCCTCAGGGAGCCTGCTTCTCTCTCCATCTCTCCCTGCCACTCTGCCTGCTTGTGTGCTCGTGCACATGCACTCTCTCTCTCTCTGACAAAGAAATAAATGAAATCTTAAAAAAAAATTTAGGGTGTTTATTCAAGCTCTGTGAAAAATGCTGATGGTATTTTGATAGGGATTGCATGAATGTGTAGATTGCTTTGGGTAGCATCGACATTTTACAATATTTTTTCTCCCAATCAATGAGCATAGAATATTTTTCCATTTCTTTGTGTCTTCCCCAATTTTTTTCAATAGTATTCTATAGTTTTCTGAGTACAGATCCTTTGCTTCTTTGGTTAGATTCATTCCTAGGTATCACGGTTTTGGGTACAATTGTAAATGGAATTGATTCCTTGGTTTCTCTTTCCTCAGTCACATTGTTAGTATATAGAAATACAACTGACTTCTATGCATTGATTTTATATCCTGTGACCTTGCTGAATTCCTGTGTCAGTAATAGCAAATTTTTGGTGGAGTCTTTTGGGTTTTTGGGTATCACATCGTCTTCAAAGAGTGAAAATTTTACTTCTTATATGCTGATTTGGATGCCTTTATTTCTTTTCTTTTGTCTGATTGCCGAGACTCGGACTTCTAGTACTATTTTGAACAACAGTGGTAGAAGTGGACATCCCTGTTGTGTTCCTGACCTTAGGAGAAAAGCTCTCAGTTTTTCCCCTGTGAGGATGATATTCTTTGTGGGTTTTTCATAGATGGCTTTTATGATATTGAGGTATGTTCTGTGTATCCGTACAGAGCAGAGAGCTTTTATCAAGTATGGATGCTGTATTTTCTTAAATGCTTTTTTCTCCATCTAATGAAAGTATCATATTGTTCTTGTCCTTTCTTTTATTAATGTGTTGTATGACTTTGATTGATTTGCAGATGTTGAACCACCCTTGCAGTCCAGGAATAAATCCAATTTGGTCATGGTGAATAATCCTTTTAGTGTACCTTTATATCCAATTAGCTACTGTCTTGGTGAGAATTTTTGCATCCATCTTCATCAGGCATATTGATCTGTCATTCTCCTTTTTAGCAGGTCTTTGGTTTTGGGATCGAGGTAATGCTGGCCTCATAGAATGAGCTTGGAAGTTTTCCTTCCATTTCTATCTTTTGAAACAGTTTCAGAAGAATGGGAATTAATCCTTCTTTGAATGGGAAGCCATCTGACCCTCAATTTTGTTTGTTGGGAGATTTTTGAATACTGATTCAATTTCTTTGCTGGTCATGGGGTGTGTTCAGGTTTTCTATTTCTTCTTATTTTTTGCAATTTATATGTTTCTATTAATGCATCCATTTCTTCCAGATTGCCTAATTTGTTGGCATACAATTGTTCTTAATATTCTCTTGTAATTATTTGTACCTCTTTGGTGTTGGTTTTGATCTCTCCTCTTTCATTTATGATTTTATTTTTTGGGTTCTTTCTCTTTTCTTTTGGGTCAGTCTGGGTAGGGGTTTATCAATCTTATTAATTCTTTCAAAAAACCAACTCCTAGTTTCATTGATCTGTTCTGTTTTTATTTCTCTCATTGATTTCTGCTCTAATTATTTATTATTTCTCTTCTCCTGCTCGATTTAGGCTTTATTTGCTGTTCCTCTTCCAGCTCCTTTAGGTGTAATGTTAGATTGTGCATTTGAGACCTTTCTTGTTTCTTGAGAAAGGCTTATATTTCTATATAATTCCCTCCTAGGACCGTCTTTGCTGCATCTCAAAGGTTCTGAACTTTCCTGTTGTCATTTTCATTTGCTTCCACGTATTTTTTAAGTTCTTTAATTTTCTGGTTGATCCATTCTTTCTTTAATATGATGTTCTTTAACCTCCATGTATTTTTGGCCCTTCCATTTTTTTTTTCTTGTAGTTGGCTTCAAGTTTTAAGGCATTTTGGTCTGAAAATATGCATGGAATATCAAAGTTTTTATATCATTTGAGGGTTGATTTGTGACCCAGTATGTGATTTATTCTGGAGAATATTCCATGTGTACTGGAAAGGAATGTGTATTCTGCTGCTTTAGTATGAAACTCTTGAATATATCTGTTATGTCCATCTGGACCAGGGTGTCATTCCATGCCATTGTCTCTTTGTTGATCTGCTTAGGTGATCTGTCCATTGTTGTGAGTAGGGTGTTAAAGTTGCCTATTATTATTATTATTATTATTATTTTTAAAGATTTTATTTATTTATTTATTTATTTGACAGACAGAGATCACAAGCAGGCAGAGAGGCAGGCAGAGAGAGAGGAGGAAGCAGGCTCCCTGCTGAGCAGAGAGCCCGATGCGGGGCTCGATCCCAGGACCCTGAGATCATGACCTGAGCCGAAGGCAGCGGCTTAACCCACTGAGCCACCCAGGCGCCCCAAAGTTGCCTATTATTATTGTATTAATATCAAGGAATCTTTAATTTTGTAATTAAGTGGTTTATATAATTGGCAGTTCTCAGGTTAAGGGCATAAATATTTACAATTATTAGATCTTCTTGTTGGATAGACCCTTTTATTACGATATAGTGGCCTTCTTCATATCTTACTACAGTCTTTGTTTTAAAATCCAGTTTATCTGATATAATGATCGCTACTCTAGCTTTCTTTTGATGTCCATTTGCATGATAAATTGTTCTCTACCCCCTCACTTTCAATCTTTCAGTACTATGTTAAATAACAGTGGTGAATGTGGATGTCCCAATCTTGTTCCTGATCATAGAGGAAAAGCCCTCATTTTTCTCCATTGTGGGTGATATTAGTTATGGGTTTTTATATATGGCCTTTATTATGCTGAGATGTGTTCCCTCTCAAGCTACATTGTTAAGAGATTTTATCATGAATAGATGTACTTTGTCAAATCTTTTCTGTCCATCTATTGAAATGATCATATGTTTTTTTTTTTAATCCTTTCTCTTATTGTTGTAATGTGTCATTTTGGTTGATTTGTGAATATTGGGCCACAGTGGAAACCCAGGAATAAATCCCACTTGGTTGTGGTGAATGCTTTTTTAGTGTGAAGTTGGAGTCTGTTTTCCTAGTATTTTATTGGGAATTTTTGCATCCATGTTCATCAGGGATATTGACCTCTAGTTCTCTTTTATAGTGGAGACTTTGTCTGGTTTTGGTATTAAGGTAATGCTGGCCTAAAATAGTGAATTTCAAAGTTTTCCTTCCTGGTCTATTTTTGGAATAGTTTAATAGGAATAGATAACAACTCCTCTTTAAATTTTTGTTGGAATTCACCTGTGAAGTCATCTGGCCCTGGAATTTTATTTTTTGGGAATTTTTTGTTTATTGATTCAATTTCTTTCCTGGTTATTGGTCTATTCAAGTTTTCTAATTTTTCCTGTTTCAGTTTTGATAGTTTATATGGATTTCAGAATTTGTCCATTTCTTCCTGGTTGTACAATTTGTTGACCTGCAGTTTTGCATAATATTCTCTTATAATTGTTTGTATTTCTGCAGTGTTGGTTATTTCTCCTCACATTTTCCATTTTATTTATTTGAGTCTTTTCTTTTTTTTCTTGATAATTCTGATTAAAGGTTCAGTGATTTTATTCACTTTTTTTCAAAGAATCAGCTTCTGATTTCATTGATTTATTATTTTTTAGTTTTTATATCAGTTATTTCTGCTTTAATCCTTATTATTTCCTTCATTTTGCTGGTTATATATTTTGTTTGTTGTTCTTTTTCTAGCTCCTTTAGGTGAAATGTTAGTTTGCTTATTTTAGATTTTTCTTGCTTTGGGAATTAGGCGTGTATTATTATGGACTACTTTCATAGATCAGCTTTTGTTTTATCCTAGTAGATTTGGACAGTTTTATTTCATTTTTATTTGTGTCCATGCACTTTTAAAATATCTTCTTTTAGGGTGCTTGGGTGGCTCAGTGGGTTAAGCCTCTGCCTTTGGCTCAGGTCATGATCCCAGGGTCCTGGGATCAAGTCCTTCACTGAGCTCTCTGTTCAGTAGGGAGCCTGCTTCCCCTTCTCTCTCTGCCTGCCTCTCTGCCTACTTGTGATCTCTCTGTGTGTCTAATAAATAAATAAAATCTTTTTAAAAAGTCTTTAAAATATCTTCTTTTATCCTGGTGACCCATTCATTGTGTGGTAGCATGTTATTTAATCTCCATGTATTTTTGGTCTTTCTGGATTGTTTCCCCTGTAATCGACTTCTAGTTTCATAGCATTATGGTTTGAAAAACTGTATGGTATAACTTGATTTTCTTGAGTTTGTTGAGAATTATTTTGTGACCTACTTTGTGATGCATCCTGGAGAATGTTCCATCTGCTCTTGAAATGAATGTGTATTCTTCTGTTTTAGGATAATGTATTTGTTAAATCCATCTGTCCCAGTATATCATTCAAAGCCATTATTTCCTTGTTAATTTTCTGTTTAGATGATCTGTCAATTGATGTAAGCAGGGTGTTAAAGTTTCTATTAACATTTTAATATTATCGATTAGTTCCTTTATGTTTGTTTTTAACTGCTTTATGTATTCAGGTATTCTTACATTGGGTGAATAAATACTTTCAATTATTATACCTTCTTGTTGGACTCCCTATTGTTATTATATATTGTCCTTTTTGTCCCTCGTTACAGTCTTTGTTTTAAGGCCTATTTTGTATGATGTAAGTATTGCTACTCCAGCCTTTTGACATTCATGTATATGGATGTCATATATATTTTGCCATCCCCTCACTTTCTGTATGACTGCAGGTGACTGTATGTCTAAAATGACTCTCTTTTAGGGAATGTATAGGTGAGTCTTTTTTTTTTAAATCAGTTTTGTCACCCTCTGTCTTTTCATTGGAGTGTTTAGTCCATTTACAGTCAGAGTAATTATTGATAGATATATATTTATTGTCTTTTTATTATAAGTTTTGTGGTTGTTTCTGAAGATTTTCTCTGATCATTTCTTGTCTTTCTCTCTCTTTTGACTTTCTTTAGTGATATATTTGAATTTTTCTCTTTATTCTTTACATATTTATTAGTGGCTTTTGATATATGGTTACCATTAGGTTTGTATATAACCTCTTCTGCATATAGCTTTTTATGTTAAATTGATGGTTGTTTAAGCTGGAACCATTCTTTAGTCCTCTCCTACCCAAATTTTAGGTATATGTTATTATATAGTACATCTTTTTATTTTGTGAGTTCCTTAGGTGATTTTTTTTTTTACAGAAATACTCATTTTTACTGTTTTTGTGTTTCCTACTTCTATACTGTCACATTTGGTCTCTACTTTCCACTCTTTTTAAATATTTCTTACAGGGGTGGTTTAGTAGTCATGAACTGCTCTAGTTTTTGTTAGCCTGAGAAATTTTATCTTTCCTTCTATTCTGAATGTTAGCCTTACTGGATAGAGTATTTTTAGTGGCAATTTTTTCCCCATTCAGCACTTTGAATATATCATGTTACTCCATTCTGGCTTGGAAAATTTCTGCTGAGAAATCTCCCCTTATCCTTATGGGTTTTCTTTTCTAACTCACTGTCTTCTTTTGTTTCCTGCTTTTAAAATTATTTCTTTATCACTATATTTTGACAATCTAATTACAATTACAATTGTCTTGGTGTGCATTTGTTTTTGTTGATTTTGATGGGAGTTCTCTGTGCTTCCTGGATCTGCATGTATGTTTCCTCCCCCAGATTAGGGAAGTTTTGAGCTATTATTTCTTCAGATAAATTTTCTGTCCCCTTTTTCTCACTTGTTCTTCTCTGAGTCCTATAACACAAATGTTATTTCATTTGATGGAGTCACTGAATTCCTTACATCTATTCTCATTTCATGTAATTTTTTTTTTCTTTCTTTTTTGTTCAACTTGATTGCTTCCATTACTCTGTCTTCTAGGTCACTATTTCATTCCTCTGCTCCTTCCAGGCTGCTCTTCATTCTATCAAGTATGTTTCTCATTTCATTCATTGAGTCCTTTGTCTCTGCTATGTTATTCCTTATCTATGTGTTAAATGTCTCACTCATGTCTTCCACTCTTCTCTCAAGTCTGGTGATTATCCTCATGACCATTACTTTGAATACTCCATGAAGCATGTTACTTGTGTCTCTTTTGCTTAGATTTCTAGCCATTGCCTTGCCCTGTTTTTTCATTTGGAAAAAAGTTCTTTGTTTTCTCATTTTGTCTAAGTTCCTGTGCCTGTTTCTGTTTGTTAGGAAAGTCAATTATGTCTCCTGTTCTTGAGAGTAATGGCCTTATGAATTAGAGGCTCTGTAGTTCCTTGTTATGTGCTGTTTCCTGTTTCACAGGGTCTGGTTGCCACTTCCTGATGGTGCACAGGAGAAGAATGAGGCACAAACAAGTCAGCTGCAAGACAAAGGGAGCAGGGGACAACAGTAGAAAAGACTGTTGCCCTGAACAACTCCTCAGTCCCGCTTTTATTAGATATAGACAGTAATCAACAGAAGAGCTGAAGAAGGCCAAACATTAATCATATGCTTTGTAGATAAACAAGAAGGAAGGCAAAATATGTCTGGTCAAGCAGTATAAAATTTATAGTTGAGCAAGCACATTCAAAGGACTTATCTAATTAGGTGCTCAGGGGGGAGGGGAGATAACAGAAAAATGAAGCAGGTGGCATTCTGCCCTGAGCAGGCCAGGCATTCCCAGCTGCTCAGCTTCCATGAAGCAGCTGGCGTTGCACCCTGAGCTAGCCAGGCATTCCCAGCTGCTTGGCTTCAAGGCCCAATATCATCCTCTCCCCCAGAGGCCTGTTGCCAGTATGTGTTTTTCTTAAGGCTATATCTAGATGTGCTTGGTAACTAGTAAAATTTCCCATGGGTTATATTTTAAGTAATTGTTCTGAGGGACAGTTACACCTGGTAGTTCTGGAAATGTCTCATGTCTCCATCATTTCTAAAGGATGGATTTGCTAGGTAGAAATTTCTCGGTTGACAGTTTTTTTTTTTCTTTCAGCACATTGTACATGTCCTACACTACCTTCTAGCTCCCACAGTTCCTGGAGGGATATTTGCTCATAATCTTATTGAGCATCCCTTGTACAAACTGAATTTCTTTTCCCATTTCTTTTATGATTCTTTTTGTCTTTTTCTATTGACAATTTGACTCTAATGTGTCTAGATATAGATCTCTTTGTGTTTGTCCTACTTGAAGTTTGTTAAGCTTCTTGGATGTGTTTATTACTGTATTTCATCAGATTTGAGATGTTTGGCCATTATTTTTTTTAGATTTTTACAAAATCCCTTTTCTCTCTCTTCTCCTTCTGGGACTTCTATTATGTGTATATTGATATATTTTATGGCATCCCACAGGTTCTAGTTGTTTTGCTTTGTTTTGTTTTGTACTCTTTTCTCTTTTGGTCCCTCAGATTGGATAGTCTCAATTGACCTATCATTAAGTTCTCTGGTTCTTTCTTCCGCCTGCTTAAATCTGCTGTTGAACCCTTCTGGTAATTTTTTTTATTTTAGTTACTTCTTAGTTCCAGAATTTCTATTTGGATCCTTTTTATAACCTTTTCATTGATATTTTCTATTTGTTGAGACATCATTCTCCTTGCTTCATTTTGTTCTTTGAACATATTGAAGACAGTTGATTTAAAAACTTTTTCATGTGAGGTCAATGCCTGGGCTTCCTTAAAGATAATTTTTAATCATTTTTTTTCCTGACTAGTTCATACCGTCTTGTTTCTCTGTGTTCCATATATTATTTTGTTGTTGGTAAAACCTGGGCACTTTGAGTATTATGATGTGGTAACTCTGGAAATCATATTATGGAAGTCAGATTCTCCTCTCTCAGTGGGGTTTGTTGTTATTGCTTGCTGTGTGTTGTTTATGTAGTGTTTTTAAATAAGCTCTTTGTTTAAAGTCTGTATTCTTTGTTGTGTTTAGGCACTGAAATTAATATTCTATTATCTTAGTGGACAACTATTTTTTAAAAAAGATTTATTTATTTATTTTAGAGAGAGTGTGAGAGAGAGTGAGTGGGGGGAAAAGCAGAAGGAGAGGGGGATAGTAAATCCTCAAGCAGACTCCCTGCTTAGTGCAGAGCCTAAAGCAGGGCTTGATCTCAAGACCTTGAGATCATGACCTGAGCTGAAATGAAGAGTCAGCCACTTAACAGACTGAACCACCCAGGTGCCTCAGTGGTCAAATGTTTGTTTGTTTTTTTAAAAAACAAAACTTTTTTAAATGTCTGGAGCCAAGAAAAAAAAGAGAAAATTAAGAAAATAACAACTTTGCTATTCTTTGAAGATTGGTTCTGTATTGGAATACTCTTTCAATTCTTAGCCAGGATATTTGCAACTCTGCTTTAGCATTTATTTCCTGTTTGCAACAAGTCTAAAGGCAAGCCATAGTTGAAAGGTTGGGCTCTTAGGTCTTTTCTGAACAGGTGTTCAACCCTAGGTATGAAGGTCACATTCTCTTCCACATCAGCTTTAGTGAGAAATAATGACTTACTTCACTGAATAATTTTAAGGCATACAACATGATGGTGTGATTTACATATATTATGAAATTATTACCACAGTAGTTTTAGCTAACATCCATTTTTTCATATAGATACAATAAAAAGAAAAGGAAGAGTAAAAAAAAAAATGTCTTCCTTGTGATGAGAACTTTTAGGACTTACTCTCTCTATTTTTTTTTTAATTTCTTTTCAGCGTAACAGTATTCATTGTTTTTGCACCACACCCAGTGCTCCATGCAATACGTGCCCTCTCTAATACCCACCACCTGGTTCCCCCAACCTCCCACCCCCCCGCCCCTTCAAAACCCCTCAGATTGTTTTTCAGAGTCCATAGTCTCTCATGGTTCACCTCCCCTTCCAATTTCCCTCAACTCCCTTCTCCTCTCCATCTCCCCTTGTCCTCCATGCTATTTGTTATGCTCCACAAATAAGTGAAACCATATGATAATTGACTCTCTCTGCTTGACTTATTTCACTCAGCATAATCTCTTCCAGTCCCGTCCATGTTGCTACAAAAGTTGGGTGTTCACCCTTTCTGATGGAGGCATAATACTCCATAGTGTATATGGACCACATCTTCCTTATCCATTCGTCTGTTGAAGGGCATCTTGGTTCTTTCCACAGTTTGGCAACCGTGACTATTGTTGCTATGAACATTGGGGTACAGATGGCCCTTCTTTTCACTACATCTGTATCTTTGGGGTAAATAGCCAGTAGTGCAATTGCAGGGTCATAGGGAAGCTCTATTTTTAATTTCTTGAGTAATCTCCGCACTGTTTTCCAAAGTGGCTGCACCAACCTGCATTCCCACCAACAGTGTAAGAGGGTTCCCCTTTCTCCACATCCTCTCCAACACACGTTGTTTCCTGTCTTGCTAATTTTGGCCATTCTAACTGGTGTAAGGTGATATCTCAATGTGGTTTTAATTTGAATCTCCCTGATGGCTAGTGATGATGAACATTTTTTCATGTGTCTGATAGCCATTTGTATGTCTTCATTGGAGAAGTGTTTGTTCACATATTCTGCCCATTTTTTATATGATTGTTTTGTGTGTGTTGAGTTTGAGGAGTTTTTATAGATCCTGGATATCAACCTTTTGTCTGTACTGTCATTTGCAAATGTCTTCTCCCATTCCGTGGGTTGCCTCTTTGTTTTCTTGACTGTTTCCTTTGCTGTGCAGAAGGTAAAGGAACTGTACTCGAGGAACTACAGAACACTCATGAAAGAAATTGAAGAAGGCACAAAAAGATGGAAGAGCATTCCATGCTCTTGGATCGGAAGAATAAACATTGTTAAAATGTCTATACTGCCTAGAGCAATCTATACTTTTAATGCCATTCCGGTCAAAATTCCACCAGTATTCTTCAAAGAGCTGGAGCAAATAATCCTAAAGTTCATATGGAATCAGAAGAGATCCCAAATCGCTAAGGAAATGTTGAAAAACAAAAATAAAACTGGGGGCATCACGTTACCTGATTTCAAGCTTTACTACAAAGCTGTGATCACTAAGATAGCATGGTACTGGCATAAAAACAGACACATAGACCAGTGGAACCGAGTAGAGAGCCCAGATATGGACCCTCAACTCTATGGGCAAATGATCTTTGACAAAACAGGAAAAAATATACAGTGGCAAAAAGACAGTCTCTTCAATAAATGGTGCTGGGAAAACTGAACAGCTATATGTAGAAGAATGAAACTCGACCATTCTCTTACACCATACACAAAGATAAACTGAAAATGGATAAAACATCTCAACGTGAGACAGGAATCTATCAGAATCCTATAGGAGAACATAGGCAGTAACCTCTTTGACATCAGCCACAGCAACTTCTTTCACGATACATCTCCAAAGGCAAAGGAAACAAAAGCGAAAATAAACTTTTGGGACTTCATCAAGATCAAAAGCTTCTACATAGTAAAGGACTTACTCTCTTAACAACTTTCCTATACAGCTGACCCTTGAACAACGTAAGTTCGAACAGCATAGGTCCACTTGCCTGTGGACTTTTCTTTTTATAAATACAGTAGAATTCTATACATGTGTTTTCTTTTCCTTACGGTTTTCTTAAATAATATCTTATTTTCTCTAGTTTATTTTAATGTAAGAATACAGTATGTAATACATATACAAAGTATGTGTGAATCTATTATTTATGTTATTGGTAAGGCTTCCAGTCAACAAGAAGCTGTTAAGAGTTAAAATTTTGGGGAGTCAAATGTTATATGCAGATTTTTCACTGCAGGAGGGTGGCACTCCTAATCCCCACATTGTTCAACTGTTAACCATATAACATACAATGGTGTTATCTATAGTCATCTGGTTGTACTAGTACTTATTTATCTTATAACTGGAATTTTGTACCTTTAAATTACCTTCCTCCAATTCTTGTTTTCTGTCTCTGATAACACAAGTCTGATTTCTTTTCCTATAAGCTTCTCTTTTAGATTCCACATATAAGTAAGATAATATAGTACTTGTCTTTCTCTGTCTGACTTTTTTCTCTAAACATAATGCCTTTCCATTCATCCATTGATGGATACTTAGATGTTTCCATGTCTTGGTTATTATAAACAATGCTGCTATGAACATGGGGTACAGATATCTTTTTTGAGTTAGTGCTTTTATTACTTTTGAATATATTCACAGAAGTTGAATTGCTGGGTCATACGGTAGTTCTATTTCTAAATTTTTGAGGATGATCTGTACTGTTTTTCATAGTGGCTGTATCAATTTACAGTCATACCAAAAGTGTACAAGTGTTCCCTTTTCTCCACATCCACGTTTATCTCTTGTGTTTTTGGTGATGGGTATTCTAACAGGCATGAGATCATATCTCATTGTGGTTTTGATTTGCATTTTCCTAATGACTAGTGATGTTGAGCATCTTTTTATCTTCCTATTGGCCTTCATATATCTTCTTTGGAGAAATGTGTATTCAGGTCCTTTGCCTATATTTAAATTGGGTGTTTTGTTTTGTTGCTATTCAGTTGTATGAGTTCTTTATATGTTTTGGATATTAGCCCCTTATAAGATATATAGTCTGCAAATATTTTTTTTCCTATCCCATGAGTTTTCTTTTCACTTTGATTTTGGAGGTGACATTCTTTTTTTAAAAAATTAAAATTTTTTTTTATTTGAGAGAGAGAGAGAGAGCACAAGTCAGGTGAGGGGCAGAGGGAGAAGCAGACTCCCAGCTAACCAGAGAACATGATGTGGGACTTGATCCCAGGACTCTGGGATCATGACCTGAGCTGAAGGCAGATGCTCAACCTACTGAGCCACCCAGGTGCTCCTGGATGTGACATTCTTGATATCCAGTATGCATACCCAGTATGCACCAAATCTGTAAAAAGCCTTTTCCTCCACAATTCGTGTTTTCCAACATCTTCATTGCCAGGCTTTCTGATCTGTTATTGTTTGTCCCAACTGTTTTTTCTTGGCCCAGGTTGTTGTGTCCAACAATTTTGCTTTAAAATTTTTTGACAAAAGCTGGCCAGGAAGCCATCCAGGTTCTGATAAGCTCCAAGTCAGTGGAAACAGAGCCAAGAATTTCCAACAGTCATTAAGAAGCCAACAGATAGTTCACACAACCACAATTTAAAGATATAATTAGAATGTTAGAATGTAATTCTATATTCTATATATAAAATATAATTGGAATGTTAGCATGTAAGCTGCTTTCTTCAGACCACTGCCAGACTTGGGAGTGGGGGATGGTAAGAAAAAATTTTGAGTGCCACAGTGCTTCCCTGCAGAATAGTAGCTTCTTTCATCATTAAAATTCTCCCTGGTTGTTCTCAGTGTGATTCTTGGAGTTTTTCTTTTTTCCAGTTTATGTATTTATTTTTGGAGGGGACAGAGCCCTGGAGTTCCCTACTCTGCCATATTCAGTGATGTCACTCTAAGTCAAACTTTTACCACTTATGTTCAAGTTTAAAGTTGAGGGTTTTTGGGCTTCCTCTTACATATTATTTCTACTGGTATTGAACTAGATTGCAAAAACTACTTTAAAATATGTAGGATATGTGTGCTATATGGAACTAAGGAATCATTGAACACTACATCAGAAATTAATGATGTATTATTTGTTGGCTAATTGAGCATAATAGAAAAAATACTTAGGATAACAAAAATAAAATGTCAGGATCATTACCACAGTATTTAATTTTTCTTACTCTCTCATAGCATCAGTTACATTCTGCTTCGGTGTAAATATCATAAACAACTTTTTACATGCTATCATTCTTCATTTTGTATATTTTTTCTACATTCCCTTCTGGAGGGCAAGGACTATATTTTTTTCATGTTTGCATATCCAGTAGCATGAAGCACAGAGTATCACACGCACAGCTATGATCAATAAACCTCTGTTGGATGAATGAATTTTATGTTACATCTTCTTAGAGACCTTGAATAGAGTATCTTGGAATACAATCTTCACATAACACATAAAATGTATTTGAAACAAACTTTACTGAAATATCATCTCAAAGAGACATAAAAACTAACGTTTTAAATTAGTTTCTGGTATCACATCCACCTCCTTCAATTGATTTTCGTGGATTTGCAGTGATGAAAGTGACTCAGGACTTCTTACCTGCTTCACTCAAGACTCACTTACTTCTACATTGTTTATTTCTAGCTCCTATTTTAGGGTGGAATAACTTTTAAAAATGCTAAGTAGCTCCTGATAAAAGTGCCTAGTAAGTCTATTTTATTCTAGTTTTTATTCTATCTAGCTTTCTCATCTTATCTTTCATGATTTGTCAAGATTATCACCTTGACATTATTAAATTTTTGGGTAGGAGCAGCCTTCTGAAGGCAAATGCCCATAGAAGTGAGCAGAGGCATTGGTATTAGTAATAGGGACGTGGGTTCAAATTTGATTCTGGCTTTACCATTTACTGGTGGTATTGGCTTTGCAAAATAATAGAAATAGAAATAGAAAATAATAATTTTATCTCTATTACAGCTTACTTTGAAAATTAAAGGGCACATGAGAAAATCTTGATGTTAATTACTCATCTGAGAAATTATTAATTATTATTTATAACAAATTTGATAATTAAATTAGCCTTGTTTACAAGTTGCCTAACTCAATTAAGGTATTGACCAGTATAGAAAATTACTCAAATAACCTTTGAATTTTGCTATCTTAAATTCTAAAACTCAGCAATCCAATATCTAGGTGCAATAGCATACAAGGAAATAGTCTGAAAACCAAAGTTCTTTTCTTTCCTTTTCAGATTATTCAGAGTATTACACCTTTTTGGCTTTGGTTATTTAATAATTATCCACAGTAAAATCCCTTAAAACAATCCTGAAGAGTCTGATGCCTATTTACATCAATTCACCTTTATTTATTTATTTTCCAAATTTTTAGTTAAACTCTAGTTAGTTAACATATAGTGTAATATGGGTTTCATGAATAGAATTCAGTGATTCATCCCTTAAATATAACACCCAGTGCTCACCCTAACAACTGACCTCCTTAATACCCATCACCAATTTAGCCCATTCCTCCACCACTTTCATCCATTAACCCTGAGTTTGTTCTCTATCATAAGAGTCTCTTATAGTTTGCTTCCATCTCTCTTTTTTCTCTTCCTATATATTCATCTGATTTGTTTCATACAATCCCCATATGAGTGAAATCATATGGTATTTGTCTTCCTCTGACTGACTTATTTCACTTAGCATTATACTCTCTAGCTCCAACCACATCATTGCAAATGGCAAGATTTCATCCTCTTTGATGGCTAAGCAATATTCCATTGTATATATGCACATTTTCTTTATTCATTCATTGGTTGATGGACACTTTAAGCTCTTTCCATACTTTGGCTATTGTTGATAATGTTGCTATAAACATCGGGGTGCATGTACCCCTTTGAATATGTACTTTTGTATCATTTGGGTAAATACCTAGTAGTGCAATTAATCTGTCATATCTTAGTTTTTTTAAAAAACTCTTTCAGGAAACCCATTCTATTTTCCAGAGTGTTTGCACCACTTTGCATTCCCACCAACAGTGTAAAAGGGTTCTCCTTTCTCTGCCTCCTCACCAACACCTGTTGTTTCCTGTGTGGTTAATTTTAGCCATACTGGCAGGTGCAAGGTGATATCTAATTGTGGTTTTGATTTGTATTTCCCTGATGATGAGTGATGTTGAGCATTTTTGCATGTGTCTGTTAGCCATCTGTCTTCTTTGGAAAGATGTTTTCTTTGGAAAATTGTCTATTCTTGTCTTCTGCCCATTTCTTAACTGGATTATTATTTTTTTTTGAGTGGGAGAGTTTAATTATTTATTTATAGATTTCATAGGTACCTTTTAGCTTTGTTGATTGTTTCCCTCACTGCACAGATTTTTATCTTGATGAAGTCCCAAATGTTCATGTTTGCTTTTATTTCTCTTCATTGCAGCAACATGTCTAGTAAGAAGTTGCTATGGCCAAGGTCAAAGAGGTTGCTGCCTGTGTTCTTTTCTAAGATTTTATTGGTTTCCTTTTTTTTTTTTGTTGCAGTGATGCTTTTTTATTTTTATTTTAATTTTTTTTTTATTTTTTCAGCATAACAGTATTCATTATTTTTGCACCACACCCAGTGCTCCATGCAATCCGTGCCCTCTACAATACCCACCACCTGGTGCCCCCAACCTCCCACCCCCCGCCCCTTCAAAATTCTCAGATCGTTTTTCAGAGTCCGTAGTCTCTCATGGTTCACCTCCCCTTCCAATTTCCCTCAACTCCCTTCTCCTCTCCATCTCCCCTTGTCCTCCATGCTATTTGTTATGCTCCACAAATAAGTGAAACCATATGATAATTGACTCTCTCTGCTTGACTTATTTCACTCAGCATCATCTCTTCCAGTCCCGTCCATGTTGCTACAAAACTTGGGTATACCCTCCTACACCGTTGGTGGGAATGCAAGCTGGTTTCCTTTTTCACAGTAGGTCTTTCATCAACTTTGAATTTGTATTTGCATATGGTGTAAGAAAGTGGCCCAATTTTATTCTTCTGTATGTTTCCCCAACACCATTTGCTAAAGAGATTTTTTTTTCCATTGGATATTCTTTTCTGCTTTGCCAAAGATTAGTTGACCATGGAGTTATGGGTCCATTTCTGGGTTCTCTATTCTGTTATATTGATCCATGTGTCTGTATTTATACCAGTACCATACTGTCTTGATGACTACAGTTTTATAATATAGCTTGAAATCTAGAATTGTGATGCCTCCAGTTTTGTTTTGCTTTTCTAGAATTGCTTTGGCTATTTGGGCCCTTTTGTGGTTCCATAAAAATTTTAGGATTGTTTGATTTGTCTATGTGAAAATTGCTGGTGGTGTTTGATGGGGATTGCATTAAATGTGTAGACTGCTTTGGGTAGTATTGACATTATAACAATGGTTGTTCTTCCAACCCATGAGCATGGAATACTTTTCATTTTTTGGTGTCTTCTTCAATTTCTTTCCTGTGTGTTCTACAGTTTGCAGAGTACAGATCTTTTACTTCATTAGTTAGATTTACTTCTAGGTATCCTAAAGATTTTTGTGCAATTGTAAATAGGATCAATCCCTTGATTTCTTTTTTTTGCTGTTTCATTATTGGTGTATAGAAATGTAACTAATTTCTGCACATTGATTTTATATCCCATGGCTTTGCTGAATTCATACATGAGTTCTAACAATTTTTCAGTGGAGTTTTTTTTTGGTTTTCCACATAGTGTATCAGGCCATCTGCAAATAATGAATATTTTGACTTCTTCCTTGCCAAATTTGGATGCCTTTTATTTACTTTTCTTTTCTGATTGCTGAGACTAAGATTTCTAGTACTATGTTAAATAGTAGTGGTGAGAATGGACATCTTTATCTTGTTCTTGACTGTGGGGTTTCTCCCCATTGATGAGGATATTAGCTGTTCATCTTTCATGTATGGTCTTTATGTTATTGAGGTATGTTCCTTCTATCCCTACATTGTACATTAGTACATTATAACATTTCCATCCGTCCTCTCTGGCCTACTTTGTTGAGTGTTTTTTATCAGGAAAGGATGCTATATTTTGTCAAATTCTTTTTCTGCATTTATTGAGAGGATCATATGTTTCTCATCCTTTCTTTTATTAATATGGTGTATCATAATGATTGATTTCCAAATACTGGACCACCCCTGCAGCCTAGGAAAATCCCACTTGATTGTGGTGAATAGTTCTTTTAATGTACTGTTGAATTTGATTTGCTAGTATTTTATTGAGAATTTATGCCTCTGCATTCAACAAGGATATTGGCTAATAATTCTCTTTTTTAGTAGATTACTTGTCTAGTTTTGGAATCAAGGTAATGCTGGCTTCATGAATGAGTTTCAGTATCTTCCTTCCATTTCTATTTTCTTTTTTTTTTTTTTTGGAACAGTTTGAGAAAAGTAGGTATTAACTCTTCTTTAAATATTTATAATTATTAGATCTTGATAGACCCCTTAATTATGATATAGTGTCCTTCATCATCTCTTGTTACAATCTTTGTTTTAAATCTAGGTTGTGTTATATAAGTATGACTACCCTGGCTTTCTTTTGATGTCCTTTAGCATGATAGATAATTCTCAATCACCTCACTTTCAATCTGAAGGCATCTTTAGGTCTAAAATGAGTCTCTTGTAAGCAGCATAAAGATGGATCTTGGTTTTTTTATGCATTCTATGCATAAAACCCGATGTATTTTGATTGGAGCATTTAGTTCATTTAAGTTCAAAATGATTATTGAAAGACACGAACTTAGTGTCATTTTCTTACCTGTGAAGTTGGTGTTTCTGGTGATGTTCTCTCATCCTTTCTAGTCTTTGTTGCTTTGGTCTTTTTCTCTGCCTTCAAAGTGTCCCTTTAAAATTTCTTGCAGGTCCAGTTTAGTGGTCACGAATTCCTTTAGTTTTTGTTTGCCTGAGAAACTGTCTCCTATTCTGAATGATAGCCTTGTTGGATAAAGAATTCTTTGCTGCATATTTTTCCCATTCAGCAAATTGAATATTTCCTTCCATCCTCTCTGACCTGCCATGTCTCTGTGAGTCTAATCTGCCCTTCCTTGTAGTTTAAGGACCTTTTTCCTCTTGCTGTTTTCAGGATTAATTCCTTGGCTGTGTTTTTGTGAATTTGACTATGATATGACTTGGTGATGGTCCACTTTTGTTGAATTTAATGGGAGTTTTCTGTGCTTCTTGGATTTTCATATCTGTGTCCTTCCCCAAATTCAAGAAATTTTCAGCTATGAATTGTCAAATAAATCTTCTGCCCCTTTACCTCTCTCTTCATCTTCTGGGACGCCTATGGATAAGATGTTATTACATTTTTAAAAAGATTTTATTTATTTATTTGACAGAGAGAGAAATCACAAGTAGACAGAGAGGCAGGTAGAGAGAGAGGGAGAAGCAGGTTCCCCACTGAGCAGAGAGTCTGATGCGGGGCTTGATCCCAGGACCCTGAGATCATGACCTGAGCTGAAGGCAAAGGCCTAACCCACTGAGCCACCCAGGTGCCCCAAGATGTTATTACATTTTAATAAGACTCTGTGTTCCCTAAGTCTACCTTCATGGTCCATTACCTTTCTTTCCCTCTTCTTTTCAGCTTTATTATTGTACATAATTTTAAATTCTACATCACTGATTCACTCCTCTGCTTCATGCATCCTCACTTTTATGGCCTCTCCTTGGGACTACATCTCAATATAGCATTTTTAATTTTGACCCTTCTAGGTTTTAGCTCTTTTATCTCTGCAGTAAGGGATTTTCTAGTGTCTTCTATACTTTTTTTGAAGCCAGCTAGCATCCTTACAATTTTTGTTTCAAATTCTAGTTCAGACATCTTATGTATATCTGTATTGATTGAATCCTTGCCCATGAGTTCTGTCTTGTGTTGTTTCTCGAGGGTAAATTCCCCCATCTTTTTGTCCAGAAAAGGAAAGAAGAAAGAGAAAAAAAAAAAAAGCCCACCAAAAAAGAAAATGAAGAAAAACAAACAAACAAAAAACCGAGGAAAACAAAAGCACAAAACAAGAAAAAACAAATTCAATTGTTTTTTTGTGTGCTTGTTAAAAGAGGATAGATTAAAAAAAATAAATAAAATGAAATATAGTAAAATGTATGTAGGGAAAAAAATATGAAAATTTATATATACATTTTAACATTAATAATGAAAAATTAAAAAAGAAATTAGAAGATATAAGAAAATAAATGAATGAATAATGAAATAAATAAATGAATAATAATAAAATAAATAAACACAAACCTTAAAAGGAAGCTTGAGCCTATTTCCCCTAGAGCTGAAGCTTTGCATCACCCTATGATCAAAAAACTCGATGTGAGCTAGTTGTTTGTGCTGGTCTTCTGGGGGAGGAGCCTGCTGAGCTGATTTTCAGGCTGACTTGCTTCAGTGGCAAATTCTTCTCCAGTGAGCAGGTGAATGGGGCTTGATGTATGCAGCTTGGCCTTCACTAGGTGGCGCTGTTTTGTTCCCTGAGGGCTTTCAGCACTGATGGATGGGATGAAAATGGTTGTGCTGAGCTCACTAGCCTGGAAGGTGAATGTTCACACCCCCTACTCTTCAGTGAGGCCTCACAGAAAAGAAACCAATCGCCATATTGTGTCCCCAGTTTCCATCTGAACCCTGCCCATATCTGAGCCTTTTAATCTCAGACATGTGACCTAGTTTCAAAACTGTAAATCTCAAGGATGCCTGTGGTGGGGTCCAGCACTGTCCCTCTCCAGGGGAATTTTGCCTTGTTTGTAGGCCCATTCCAGGAAAGTGGTCTCATGACTACCAGTCAGTTTGCAGTTCATAATGGAAAGCCAGCACCAAGACCAACTGCTCTCTGCTGGATTCCCAGCTCCTATGTGTGGGAATAGTGCAGCATTTTGGCACCACCTGTTCTTCTGTGACCCAGGGATCCTCAGACCATGGTTTTACTACTGGGATTCTGTCCCTTTTTGCCACCTGAACACCTTTCTGCCAAGCACATCCCCCACAGCAGTGAACTAAAAAGTTCAGATTTTGCATTCCACCACTTCTAATACTTTGCAGTAGCCTCCATAAACAGGCTCCCTCCCAACCACCATATCCACAGTTGTGTCTCCCCCAAGTGCACCTCCTATCTTCCATAAGGTGGTTGCTTTTCTACTTATAGACTTGCAGTTTTTATTATCTCAAATCTCTGATTGACTTCTTGGATGTTCAGAACAATCTGATAATTATCTAGCTGTCTTCCAGGGGTGAAACAAGCTCAGCCTCCTCCTATTCCTCTGCTATCTTATCTGTTCCCCCTAATCTTTAATTTTAATGTTGTCTGTGGTTATAAGAGACCATTAATCTTTCAAGGTAGGACCAGAAAAAAAAATCCAGCACCCCAAAATAAAAGTATTGTGGGTATTCAGGAAGAATTAAAATGGTTATTTTTGTCTGCCTATAATGCAATGACACTGGCAATAGAAAACGTTTATTTTTCTACTTTAGATAGTTAATAATATAACTTTCTTTGCCAAAAGGACAGTTTTCTATTGGATAATTTAGTTGTGTTATACTTCAAATATAGTGATAGTGACATGTAAAACATTTAAGTCGAGAAACTAGCTTCATAAGAAAACCAATAAAGATCAGGTGCTTGGGGATACAAATTTAAATGTCAATTGAGGAAGTGTTTTATGTAAATCTGTTTGATAAAAGTTAATTGTGCTTTTGTAAATTAGAGTAGAAGTATGTACTTGTGATTTGGTAGAGTCTTCATGGAACGGATTATATGAAGGAATTTATATAGTTCAGAGAAAAGAGTAGAAATAGATGAATGAGGAGTTAGAATTTGTCTTCTAATTTATTTGGGGTAGCAGAGTTCTAGGTCAATCAAAAAAATGTCTTGAATTTTGCATCTCAGAAACATTTTGCAATTTTTTAAATTAAAATAATTAATTTTTTAAATTTTAATTTTTTATTCATGTATAATCAACACACAATGTTATATTAGTTTTGGTGTGCTATGTAATGACTCAAGAGTTCTATATATTACTTGTGCTCATCACCATAAGTGAACTCTTAGTCTCATCCCCCTATTTCACTCCTCTTTCCACCCAACTCCTTTCTGCCAACCACGAAGAGTTTTCTATATTTAAGTCTTTTTTGTCTCTTCTGTTTGCTTTGTTTCTTAAATTCCACAAATGAGTGACATCATATGGTATTTGTCTTTCTTTGACTGACTAATTTCACTTAGCATTATACCATCTAAATCCACCCAAGTTGTTGCAAATGACAAGATTTCATTCTTTGTTATGGTTGATTAATATTTCATTGTATAAAATATAAGAACTGAAACCATAAGAATTCTAGTAGAGAGCACAGGAAGTAATTTCTGTGACATCGGTTGTAGCAATAATTTTTTAGATATGTTTCCTGGAGGCAAGGGAAACAAAAGCAAAAATAAGCTATCTGGGATACATCAAAATAAAGTTTTGAGAGAGCAAAATAAACAATAAAACTAAAAAACAATCTACTGAATTGGAGAAATTATTTTTGAATGACATATTTAATAAGGAGTTAATATCCAAAGTACATAAAGAATGTATACAACTCAACATACATAACCAAATTAAAAAATGGACAGAAGATATGAACAGACATTTCTCCAAAGAGGCATGTAGATGGTGAATAGACACATGAAAACATGCTCAACATCACTTATCATCAGGGAAATTTAAATAAAAACTACAATGAGATATCGTCTCACACATATCAAAATTGTTAAAATCAACAACACAAGAAACAACAACTGTTGGTGAGGATGTAGAGAAAAAGGAACACTTGTGTACTATTGGCGGGAATGCAAACTGGTATAGCTACTATGCAAAATGGTATGAAGGCACCTCAAAAATTTAAAAATAGAATTACAGTATGATCCAGTAATTGCACTACTGGGTATTTATCCAAAGAATACAAAACATGAATTTGAAAGTATACATGCTCCCCTATATTTATTGCAGCATTTTTTACAATAGCAAAATTGTGGAAGCAGCCCATATCTATCAATAGATGAATGGATAAGGAAGATATCTTGTGTATTTTCAATGGAATACCAGTCATCTACAATAAAGAATGAAAGCAAAATGAACAAAGGAAAAAAAAAAGAGTAAAGTCAAGAAACAGACCCTTTACTGTAGAGAACAAACAGGTGGTTACCAGAGGGGAGTTGTGTGGGGCGATGAATGAAGTAAGTGATGGGTCTTAAGAGGACACTTTTCGGTGCAATTGTAAATGGGATGGACTCCTTAATTTCTCTTTCTTCTGTCTTGTTGTTGGTGTAGAGAAATGCAACTGATTTCTGTGCATTGATTTTATATCCTGACACTTTACTGAATTCCTGTACAAGTTCTAGCACCCAAAACTATAAGATACCTAGGAATAAACCTAACCAAAGAGACTAAGAATCTATACTTAGAAAACTATAAAGTACTCATGAAAGAAATTGAGGAAGACACAAAGAAATGGAAAAATGTTCCATGCTCCTGGATTGGAAGAATAAATATTGTGAAAATGTCTATGCTACCTAAAGCAATCTACACATTTAATGCAATTCCTATCAAAGTACCATCCATTTTTTTCAAAGAAATGGAACAAATCATCCTAAAATTTATATGGAACCAGAAAAGACCTCGAATAGCCAAAGGAATATTGAAAAAGAAAGCCAAAGTTGGTGGCATCACAATTCCGGACTTCAAGCTCTATTACAAAGCTGTCATCATCAAGACAGCATGGTACTGGCACAAAAACAGACACATAGATCAATGGAACAGAATAGAGAGCCCAGAAATGGACCCTCAACTCTATGGTCAACTCATCTTCGACAAAGCAGGAAAGAATGTCCAATGGAACAAAGACAGCCTCTTCAATAAATGGTGTTGGGAAAATTGGACAGCCACATGCAGAAAAATGAAATTGGATCATTTCCTTACACCACACACGAAAATAGACTCAAAATGGATGAAGGATCTCAATGTGAGAAAGGAATCCATCAAAATCCTCGAGGAGAACACAGGCAGCAACCTCTTCGACGTCAGCCGCAGCAACATCTTGCTAGGAACATCACCAAAGGCAAGGGAAGCAAGGGCAAAAATGAACTTTTGGGATTTTATCAAGATCAAAAGCTTTTGCACAGCAAAGGAAACAGTTAACAAAACCAAAAGACAACTGACAGAATGGGAGAAGATATTTGCAAAGGACATATCAGATAAAGGGCTAGTGTCCAAAATCTATAAAGAACTTAGCAAACTCAACACCCAAAGAACAAATAATCCAATCAAGAAATGGGCAGAGGACATGAACAGACATTTCTGCAAAGAAGACATCCAGATGGCCAACAGACACATGAAAAAGTGCTCCATATCACTTGGCATCAGGGAAATACAAATCAAAACCACCATGAGATATCACCTCACACCAGTCAGAATGACTAAAATTAACACGTCAGGAAATGACAGATGCTGGCGAGGATGCGGAGAAAGGGGAACCCTCCTACACTGTTGGTGGGAATGCAAGCTGGTGCAACCACTCTGGAAAACAGCATGGAGGTTCCTCAAAATGTTGAAAATAGAACTACCCTATGACCCTGCAATTGCACTGCTGGGTATTTACCGTAAAGATACAAACATAGTGATCCGAAGGGGCACATGCACCCGAATGTTTATAGCAGCAATGTCTACAATAGCCAAACTATGGAAAGAACCTAGATGTCCATCTACACACGAAGGGATAAAGAAGATGTGGTATATATACACAATGGAATACTATGCAGCCATCAAAAGAAATGAAATCTTACCGATGACGTGGATGGAACTAGAGGGTATCATGCTTAACGAAATAAGTCAATCGGAGAAAGACAACTATCATATGATCTCCCTGATATGAGGGAGAGGAGATGCAACATGGGGGGTTGAGGGTGTAGGAGAAGAGTAAATGAAACAAGATGGGATTGGGAGGGAGACAAACCATAAGTGACTCTTAATCTCACAAAACAAACTGAGGGTTGATGGGGGGAGGGGGTTGGGAGAGGGGGTGGGGTTATGGATATTGGGGAGGGTATGTGCTATGGTGAGTGTTGTGAAGTGTGTAAACCTGGCGATTCGCAGACCTGTACCCCTGGGGATAAAAATATATGTTTATAAAGCTGTAAAAAAAAAAAAAAAAAGAAAGAAAGAAAGGATGAATACCCAAGTTTTGTAGCAACATGGACGGGACTGGAAGAGATTATGCTGAGTGAAATAAGTCAAGCAGAGAGAGTCAATTATCATATGGTTTCACTTATTTGTGGAGCATAACAAATAGCATGGAGGACAAGGGGAGATGGAGAGGAGAAGGGAGTTGAGGGAAATTGGAAGGGGAGGTGAACCATGAGAGACTATGGACTCTGAAAAACGATCTGAGAATTTTGAAGGGGTGGGGGGTGGGAGGTTGGGGGCACCAGGTGGTGGGTATTGTAGAGGGCACAGATTGCATGGAGCACTGGGTGTGGTGCAAAAATAATGAATACTGTTATGCTGAAAAAATAAAAAAAAATTAAAAAAAAAAGAGGACACTTTTCTTGATGAGCACTGTGTAATGCATATAATTGTTGAATCATTATACTGTACAATATTCTTCATTCATTTATGGATGGACACTTGGATTTCTTCTGTATCGTGGCTATTATAAATATTTTTGCAATAAACATTAGGTGTGCATTCATCTTTTTGAGTGTTTTTTTCTACTTTGGGTAAATTCCCAGTAGTGGAATTACTAGATCATACAGTTATTCTATTTTTAATTTTTTTTAAAGATTTTTTTTTTATTTATTTGACAGAGAGAGATCACAAGTGGGCAGAGAGGCAGGCAGAGAGAGAGAGAGAGGAGGAAGCAGGCTCCCTGCAGAGCAGAGAGCCCCATGTGGGACTCGATCCCAGGACCCTGAGATCATGACCTGAGCTGAAGGCAGAGGCTTAAGCCACCCAGGTGCCCCCTCTATTTTTAATTTTTTGAGGAACCTCCATACTATTTTCCATAGGAGCTACACCAGTTTACATTGCCACCAATAGTTTATGAGGGTTCCCTTTTCTCCACATCCTCACCAACATTTGTTATTTCTTGTGGTTTTGATTTTATCCACTCTGAAAGGTGTGAGGTGATATCCCATTGTGTTTTTGATTTGCATTTCTCTGATGGTTAGTGATGCTGAGCATCTTTTCATGTGTGTTGGCCACCTTTAAGTCCTCTTGAGAAAAATGTCTTTTTAGGGGCATGTGGGTGGCTCAGTTGGTTGAGCTTGATTTCAGTTCAGTTCATGATCTTGGGGTTGTGGTATTGAGTACTGCATGGGCGCCATGCTCAGTGAGAGTCTGCTTGAAATTCTTTCCCTCTGCCTTCCCCCAATTCATGTGCACACACTCTCTCTCTGAAATGAATAAATAAATCCTTAACAAAGAAAAATTCTTTTTAAGTTTTCCCTATTAAAAAAATAACATTAATTTATTTAAATTTATTTATTATTTATTTATATTGATTTATAAATATTCTCTTTATTCTCCAAGATTCTTCATAAGTATAATTCAGACAAGTAGTGGAAGGACCTTCTATTTTTGTTTGTTTGTTTGTTTAAAGTTTTAATTTAAATTCTAGTTAGTTAACATGTAGTATAATATTGGTTTTGGAAGTAGTGTTTAGTGTATATAACATCTGGTGTTCATCAAAAGTTCCTTTCTTAATACCCATCACCTACTCAGCTCATCCCCCACCCACCTTCTCTCCATCAACCCTCAGTTTGTTCTCTAGAGTTAGAAGTCTCTTATGGTTTGCCTCCTCTCTTTTTTCCTCCCTTCCCCTAGGTTCCTCAGTTTTATTTCTTAAGTTCCATGTAGGAATGAAATCATGTTATTTGTCTTTTTTCTGACTTGCTTGTTTCACTTAGCATAATACACTCTAGCTCCATCCATGACATTGCAAATTCTTCTGCCCATTTTTATTTTTATTTTATTTTTTATTTTTTCAAAGATTTTATTTATTTATTTTTTTGACAGAGAGAAATCACAAGTAGGCAGAGAGGCAAGCAGAGAGAGAGAGAGAGAGAGGAGGAAGCAGGCTCCCTGCCGAGCAGAGAGCCCGACGCGGGGCTTGATCCCAGGACCCTGAGATCATGACCTGAGCTGAAGGCAGAGGCTGAACCCACTGAGCCACCCAGGCGCCCCTCTTCTGCCCATTTTTAAATTGGATTTTTTTTTTTTTTTGGTGTTGAGTTCTATAAGTTCTTTTTATATTTTGGATAGTAACCTGTTATTGGATCCATCATTTATATGTGTCATCTTCTATTCAGCAGATTGTGTTTTTGCTTTGTTAATGGTTTTCTTTGTTGTTGAAAAGCTTTTTATTTTGGTATAGTTCCAGTAGTTTAATCTTGAATTTGATTCCCCTGACAGAGGAGACATATCTAGAAAAAAAATGTTTCTATGGCTGATGTCAATGTGATTAATGCCTATGCTTTCTTTTACCCATTCAGTCACCCTATGACTTTTGATTGGAACATTTAAGGCATTTACATTCAAAGTAATTATTGAGAGGTATGTAGTTATTGCCATTTTGTTACTTGTTTTATGATTGGTTTGTAGTGCTCTGTTCCACTCATGTCTTGTTCTCTTACTTTGTGGTTTAATGGCTTTCTTTAGTGATATGATTTCTTTCACATTTCTTTTCTTTTCTTTTTTTGTATTTCTATTACAAGTTTTGATTTGTGGTTACCATTAGGTTGATATGTAACATCTTATGCATAACAGTCTATTTTATTTTGATGGTCAATTAAGTTTCAACCCATTCTAAAAGCATTAAATTTTTTTACTGCCCTCCAGAAATATACTTTACATCCTTTTATATTGTAAAGCCCTTGAGTTATTTTTATAGATATGATTTATTTTGCTGTTTTTGTGCTTTGATGTCTATTCTGGTTTTATAATTGATTAATCTACTATTTTTATTATACTGGTATGTACTGTGAAATATTTTACTTTCCCAATTTTCTTCCTCTTGATTATGGTCTTTATTTTCCACTTAAAGAATTATCTTTAAATTTTTTTGTAAGACTAGTTTAGTGGTGATAAACTCCTTTAATTTTTGTTCATCTGGGAAACTATCTCTCCTTCTATTCGGAATGATAGCTTTGTTGGATAGCATATTCTTGGTTGCAGGTTTTTTCCTTTCAGTGCTTTGAATATATCATGACACTCCTTTCTGGCCTGCAAATTTTCTGCTAAAAAAATTAGCTAATAGCCTTATGGGATTTCCTTTGTATGTAACTGTTTTCTCTTGCTTCTTTTTTTTTTTTAATTTTTTAAAAAAGATTTTATTTATTTATTTGACAGAGAGAAATCACAAGTAGGCAGAGAGGCAGGCAGAGAGAGAGGAGGAAGCAGGCTCCCTGCTGAGCAGAAAACCCGATGTGGGGCTTGAACCCAGGACCTGGGATCATGACCTGAGCTGAAGGCAACGGCTTAACCCACTGAGCCACCCAGGCGCCCCACTCTTGCTGCTTTTAAAATTCTCTCTTTATCGCTACTTTTGCCATTTTTTAAAATCATTTTTTAAAATTTATTTTCAACATAACAGTATTCATTGTTTTTGTACCACACCCAGTGCTCCATGCAATCCGTGCCCTCTCTAATACTCACCACCTGGTTCCCCCAACCTCCCACCCCCCCACCTCTTCAAACCCTTCAGATTGTTTTTCAGAGTCCATAGTCTCTCATTGATCACCTCCCCTCCCAATTTCCCCCAACTCCCTTCTCCTAACTCCCCATGTCCTCCATGCTATTTGTTATGTTCCACAAATAAGTGAAACCATATGATAATTGACTCTCTCTGCTTGACTTATTTCACTCAGCATAATCTCTTCCAGTCCCGTCCATGTTGCTACAAAAGTTGGGTGTTCACCCTTTCTGATGGAGGCATAATACTCCATAGTGTATATGGACCACATCTTCCTTATCCATTCGTCCTTTGAAGGGCATCTTGGTGCTTTCCACAGTTTGGCAACCGTGGCCATTGACAGGAATCCATCAGAATCCTAGAGGAGAACATAGGCAGTAATCTCTTCGATATCAGCCACAGCAACTTCTTTCACGATACATCTCCAAAGGCAAAGGAAACAAAAGCCAAAATAAACTTTTGGGACTTCATCAAAATCAAAAGCTTCTGCACAGCAAAGGAAGCAGTCAACAAAACAAAGAGGCAACCCACAGAATGGGAGAAGATATTTGCAAATGACAGTACAGACAAAAGATTGATATCCAGGATCTATAAAGAACTCCTCAAACTCAACACACACAAAACAGATAATCATATCAAAAAATGGGCAGAAGATATGAACTTCTGGAGACACTTCTCCAATGAAGACATACAAATGGCTATCAGACACATGAAAAAATGTTCGTCATCACTAGCCCTCAGGGAGATTCAAATTAAAACCACATTGAGATATCACCTTACACCAGTTAGAATGGCCAAAATTAGCAAGACAGGAAACAACATGTGTTGGAGGGGATGTGGAAAAAGGGGAACCCTCTTACACTGTTGATGGGAATGCAAGTTGGTGCAGTCTCTTTGGAGAACAGTGTGGAGATTCCTCAAAAAATTAAAAATAGAACTTCCCTATGACCCTGCAATTGCACTACTGGGTATTTACCCCAAAGATACAGATGTAGTGAAAAGAAGGGCCATCTGTACCCCAATGTTTACTTTTGTCATTTTAATTACTATGTATCTTTGTGTGGTCCTCCTTAGATTGATTTTGTTGGGGGCTCTCTGAGCCTCCTGCATCTGGATGTCTGTTTTCCTTCTCAGATTAAGGAACTTTTTGGCTATCATTTCTTCAAATAAATTTTCTGCCCCCTTTTCTCTCTCTTCCTTTTCTGGTATGTCTATAATGTAAATGTTATTATGATTGATTTCGCTGACTTACCTTAACCTATTTTAATTTATTATTTTGTTTTTTGCTGTCCAGTTTTATTGCTTTCCATTATTCTGTCTTCCTTCTCACTGATCCATTCTTGTGCATTTTCTAGTCTATTTTATATTCTCTCTAATATATTGTTAATTTCTGTTATTCTTCATCTCTGATTTTTTTTTATATTTTCTATCTCTGTTGAATGTCTTGCTGAGATCCTCTACTCTTTTCTCAAGTCCAGTTAGTATCTTTATGACCATTATTTTGAATTCTTTATCAGGTATATTGCTTATCTCTGTTTCATTTAACTTTTTGGCTGTGTTTTTTTTCCTTTTCTCTCATTTGGGACATATTCTTCTATTTCCTCATTTTATCTACTTTCTGTTTGTTTCTATGGTTGGAAAATCAGCTATGTCTTCAGATCTTGAAACTATTGGCCTTGGGAAGAAGAGGTCCTGTAGTGCCCTGTAGTTTCCCTGTTCACCAGAACCAGGTGCTTCAGTGTTGTCTTCTATGTGTGTTGCATGTGTACTACTCTTTGTTTAAGTTGTGTTTGCCTTCAGTCCACTCAACTGCAATGGCTCTTTGTGCTGTTGCAAGCATGGTTTGTCCCCTGTGCTTTTAAGGGGCCAGTCTGGGGCACCTTGGTCTTATATTTGCATCAGACCAGAAGTCTTCCCTCAGCCATTTGCTGAGGCTTAGGTTGCATTGAACTGTAGGGTGCTATTGCTGTGTTGTCTCCTGAGAGGATTTTCTTGGTGGGCAGGTCCTGCTGTCAGACCACATGTTTGCCTCAGTAGATTTGCTGAGTTTTCAGTGACTTTGAACTACAGTGTTCTCTCCTTATGCTTCCTTCTGTGAGGTTTTTTTTTTTTTTTTTTTTTGTGGCAGGGCCAACAGTCAGTTCAGATGTCTGCTCAGACCACTACTGGGGGTGTAGTTGAACTGGTGTGGGATGTTATCTTCCTCTTTTTCCAGGACAGGCAAGTATCACTTTGGAGTAGTGCTAGTTACCTCTGGGGCTTATTGGATGAGAACTGGCCACAGCTACTTTGGAGGAACTCCTGCCAAATGGGCTGGGTTGGATGGGGCAAGTCTGTAGGAGACCATAGGTGGGATGATCTTGGTGTTAGTAAGCTATGTGGGAACTGTTTATGCTGGTTCCTGCAGGTATCTGGGTATCATGGTTGGAGGGTGGGTTACAGAAATGGTGCCCGCCAGCTTTTTTGTTCTTGGATAAATCTCTTAAAGATCCTTGCCCCCACCCCCAGTGAACGTTCTCAGTTTAGTAAATAAATCACTTTTTCATATACCCAGGTGTTTTCAACCAGCAACCAGCTGCTTCTATGTTCTATCTTGCCAGAGTTGTTTATTATGTTGTTTCTTTAAGGGTAGAGATTCATTTTCTTCCTTCCAGCTTTCCCAGAGCTGAGCCTGGTGATTTTTAAAGTACCTGAAGTCAAGCCCCACTGATTGTAACAACTCATGAAGTTAAGTCCCACTTGTTTACAAAGCCAAATGTTACGTGGACTTGTCTTCCCATTACAGGTTCCTCATGTCTGGGGTCCCTGGCTTGGGGGATGTTCCTCTCCCTTCTTTGAAATTATGGTACACCTCCCATTTGTAGTTAGTCTCACCAGATGTTTGGTTACCAAATGGGTCTTTGCCTCTATTACCATTTTTGATGTGACCTTCTCTCTACAGTTAGGTGTGGAGAATCTGTTCTGCCAGTTTGGGATTGCTTTCTGGGTTAATTGCAATGATATGGCTGTTATTTACTTGTATTCATGGGAGCATGTGAACTTAGGATCCTCTTACTCTGCTATCTTCCCAAGCTCTCCCCAATTTTGCTCCTTAAGTATCAGACAAAGGCATTCTAACCCAGGTTGTGCACATGAAGAATAAAATAAGTGTGCTTCTTTTCCTACCTCTGGTGCAGTGGTGCTTACTGAAAAAGGCCCACAAATTTACATTGCTCTGAAGTCCAATATCACCTTCAAAGCTTCTAAATTTTTTGCTGTTGTAGTTACTAAAGGAATAGTAAAGTTAGATGTTGAGGTATATATTTAATTATCTCAAAAGGCCATTTAAAAGTCAATTAAAAATGAAAAATCATATTATTAAAGTGAAAGCCAGGAGATTTATCAGACCATAAACTTTACAAGTTTATGGTCTGATATGAGTATACAAAACCATTTATGTTTATTCTGGAGAATAAAATACAAAGCATTGCCTTAATATTTGACATTATTTTTTGAATGCTGAAACTCTATTGGCTGAACAAAATAAAAACACCAAATGTATAATGAAGATGAGCTTGAATAGCTGGTGTATTTTCAAAGGACTATTAGAAACCAAAGGAATGTATGTAAAGACTGTGGCATGGTAATGCCACAGAGTATTATATAGATATTAGAAATTATAAACACTAAAGTCCTTCAAATTTAATATTCTAGGATAGTATACAATATTCTTAAGATGTTTTTCCAAATAAAATCATAGGCTTTAGTTCATGGTACTTGTGTTCATGTATTTAAAAAATTAAGCATATAGTTATTTAAACCTGTTTTGTAAAATAAACAAATAAATCATTGAAAAAAACCTTCACTTTTACTCCTTATTTTGAAGGTAGAAAATGGTTCAGCAGGATATCATAGCAAATTAAGAAACTGAGTTCTGGAGTCAGACTGCCTAGATTTGAACCCTAGTTCTGATCCTTACTAGCTTTCTGACAAAGGGCAAGTTACTTAATTTCTTTGTGTTTCAGTTTTTAAATCAGAAAAATAGGAGTAAGAATAGTATATATATTACAGGGCAATTATAAACATTAAATGAGGTAATATAGATAAAACACTTAAAACAGAATAAAAGGTCATTAATTAAGTACCATGATTTAAAGGCATAGTTTTCAACCTCAAGGAATTGATAATTCCATAAAGTGATAAGTCCACTTTGGGAGAAAATACTTATACATAAGAAAAAACTAGAAAATAATTATTAAACAGTTTCATACAAGATATAAACATAAATGATGTAAAGAACAAAAACAAATTTGTGGTTAGCTTGTAGGTATGCTTCTCTGTGGGAGAAAGTGGGACTGCTAGCAAAAGTGAGAACATAAGAAAACACCGAGAAGTGGGAATAAGTAAGACACAAGGTTTTTTAATTTGCATTAGAATTTAATTATGCCCATATTTCATTCTAAATCTTTCAAAATTTAGAATCGATGTTGTAAATATGAATCAGTATATTTAAGTAACAAAACCATTTATAAGTACTTTAGAATTAAAGGTAAAACTTTAACATATGAATGTTAATATACATATGTATGTTATGATCACATTTGAGTTTCAAAAATGCCCTGTAAAAAAAAGGCAAGACAAGTGTTTTTATTACCATTTTACAAATGAGGAAGTTGAAAATCAGAATTCATGTCACTTGCTTAAAGTTACACCACTAGTAAGTACTAGAGACCAGATTAGCAATCAGGTCTTCTGCTTCCAATTTAGTGCTCTTCCATCACACTATACTTACTGAATAGCAGAAAGCTAAGAACACGAGAAATGAAGACTGAATGTTTTGGTAGATATTATGTTTGATCTTCACCTCAAACAGGGAAAAAATGGTATAGGATAAAAGTGTAGATACTGGGACGCCTGGGTGGCTCAGTTGGTTGGACGACTGCCTTCGGCTCAGGTCATGATCCTGGAGTCCCGGGATCGAGTCCCGCATCGGGCTCCCGGCTCCGCGGGGAGTCCGCTTCTCTCTCTGACCTTCTCCTCGCTCATGCTCTCTCTCTCTCAAATAAATAAATAAATAAAATCTTTAAAAAAAAGTGTAGATAATGCCAAATCTCAGGTATTTTAAAAATAAATGGATACCAGTTAGATATACTATGCCTTAGAGTTCCTCTTTCTTTTTGTTTTGAATGTTTTCCTAAGGGGTTGTGACATTAGAAGTGAAATAGAAATAACATACACATGGAAGATTCAGATAGAATCCTTTCATAGCTTTCTTCACCATTATCATTTATTTTCTCTGAGGTAATGTGCCTTTTGAAACACAGAATGAAGGAACAGACCACATTTCAGCAAAAGCTTGCCCATGAATATTATATTTCAGCCTTAATCAAGTTGGTATGTTTAAAGAACAAAGCTTCCACTGTAATATAAAACCCGATGTAAACATCTCCTTGATATTTCTATCTACTTGCCAATAGAGAAGAAAAAGTACAAAATAATAATAAAACTTGTAATTAACTTCCATGCATAAGTGCATGTCATAGAGCAAAATCTCTGATATAGTTACATAAATATAAGTACTTCCTAAACAACGTATAGTATCAACACTCAAATTTTATTAAAAAACCCACTGTAGGTAGTTTTGATCCCAATAAGCCTGTAGAAAAATAAAACCCTTTCCGTCTTCTTTAGATAAATTTTAAATTGCTTCTGTTCCTATATGGGACTGTCAGTTGTTTGGTTCTTAAGGAAGAATTGTAGGGAGAAAATTCCCTGTAAGAACTTCATAAGCAACAAAAACTCCATCATTCTCTTTTGAGGGCCTGGGTCAGGAACAGAAGGAAACTGGACACAAACTAGCTTTTGACCAAATTTATATTCCTCAGTTTCCAGGTTGCACATTGCATGGAGTCTTTAGGGCCATTTGGCTGCATATTAGGGTGTTCTAGCACTTGCATATTCTGTTTTGGAAGAAATGGCCCTACTTTGCCTAGTCATTCAATACTACAAAGAAAGAGGGTGACAGGACATTTTATGTAACTCCTGGATCATTCCAGTTCTCATCTAACGGCACGCATGCAAAGGAATATGTTAGAGTGATTGGGGACTAATTGCTAATTTTGTATCTTAAAGGACTAGTTCTTAAAGGACTAGTTCTTAAAGGACTAGTTCTTATCCTTTGTGAAGCTTTTATTTGAGGAAGAAAACTTAGGTCTCAGTACCATTTTTTACAATGCCAAGACAAAAATGTTCTTCACCTTTCAGTGAATGATCAAAAAACTACTTATAATTTAGTTAATAGTTGTGGACTGAATTTTTAAAACTTAAAATATCCTTAGGACCTCTAACAATGTGGATTCATAAATGAGATATATTTATAGGCATACATGCAGTTAAGTACTTATAAATTATTAATGGAAATACTCATATTTTGTAGATAATTTGAGGTAATATTTGTTTGGGAAACTTTTTTCAATGATTTTCATTGGAAATGGGTTTAAATTATTCTCTACATGTTTCTTCTCCTTTTTCTGGCAAAGAGCCCTTTTTCTTGGTTACATAAGTCACACTGGACAAGGAATGCTTTCTAAATGTAGAAAGTCTTCTCCTAAAACTCCCCCCTGAAAAGAAATATAAGAGAGGGTCAAAGCAACAATTTGATGCAGCCAGAGACAAGGTTATGACCACTGACTTTTGCATTCTAAGAACAGAATCACAAGGTTTAGTTTCATTGTGTAAAAAATGAAGGTGGATGGTGCGTTGAATATGATATGGCATGAAGCTAATCAAAAAGGCAGCTGTCACAACTATGATCATTCCTACAGCTTTTTTGCGGCTTGATAGATTTTTCTTCAGTGAATTTTTAAGTAAGGTTAAAATGATCATTGTGTAACAGACAATTATAATAACAAAAGGAATGATAAATCCAACAAACAATGACACATAATGCAAGACCAAAACATAATTTTTAGCTTGATTGTCCTGTGGAGGCTCAAAGCACTTGGTATTGTTTTTGTCATCTTTGTAAGTTTTGGACATAAGAAATGGAGAACTGGTCAAAATCACAAAAATCCAAATGCCAACACATACAAACCTGGCTTTCTTCTGTGTAATCAAATTAATGTTCTGGACTGGAAAAACAATTGCAATACACCGGAAAAAGCTCATGGCTGTCATAAAGAAGATACTACAATAGAGGTTGACATACAAGGCATAGGTGCTGAGACGGCACAAAAAGTCACCAAAAAGCCAAATGCCTTTGTGAACATAATAGACTACACGGAGAGGCAGTGTACACACACACAGTAGATCTGCTACTGCTAAATTAATCATGTATACTTGGAAAGCTGACTTCTTGTGATATGTTTTTATGAGGACATAGAGCACAAAGCTATTTCCAAAGAAACCCACAACAGAGATCATAGAGTACAAGGTGGAATACACTTGATTGCGGAAGTCATCAATAGTGTCATTGCACGTGTTGTTATTGGCAGAAGATAATGTCAGATTCCCGACTCCATCCATGTTTCTCTAGGACTGTCTCCTTGGTACCTAAAAAATATATATATACTATATGTATATATAGGATATATATATATCCTTGTCAATTTTTATTAGACAATAAATTACAGGGCTTATTAAGATTTCATTTTATAGGGGCGCCTGGGTGGCTCAGTGGGTTAAAGCCTCTGCCTTCGGCTCAGGTCATGGTCCCAGGGTCCCAGGGTCCTGGGATCGAGCCCCATATCGGGCTCTCTGCTCAGCAGGGAGCCTGCTTCCTCCTCTCTCTCTGCCTGCCACTCTGCCTACTTGTGATCTCTGTCTGTCAAAAAAATAAAATCTTAAAAAAAAAAGATTTCATTTTATATTGTCATTATATATACTTTTTGACCATGGCAGGAAGCAGAGATGGTGGGGCAATAAAGAGGGATTCAGCAGCACCTTGCTTCCAGGAGAAGGTTTTGGGTCCTATAGGCATCAAGAAAACTCTTTTTCCCTCCTTTCCCACCCAAGTTTGTTTAATGGACTTCCTTCTAATCTTCAAAACCTAGCCAGGATAACTCTGCTTTTCTTTTAATTCATATTACTCTTGTGCTATTCTGTAAATCTTCCTTTTTAATTGAGTTTTTCTATTAGATAAAATCTTTAATGATAGTCATTTTTCATAAATATAAATATCCATATATCCATCCTTTATCTATCTACAGCTATCTATCTATCATCATCTATCTATTGGAAGAGCATTGAATTTTCTTGGAGAATAAAATCTAGGTGAAAATACTCAGTTCCCAGAGGAACTTGGGTGGCTCAGTGGGTTAAAGCCTCTGCCTTCAGCTCAGGTCATGATCCCAGGGTCCTGGGATTGAGCCCCACATTGTGCTTTCTGCTCAGCAGGAAGCCTGCTTCCTCCTCTCTCTCTGCCTGCCTGTCTGCCTACTTGTGATCTCTGTCTGTCAAATAAATAAATAAAATCTTAAAGAAAAAAAAAAGAAAATACTTGGTTTCTTCAAGAAAAGGGCTTCCTAGGTAACATCTGCTGGTTGATGCTCATTTAATTGTTTTAATGAGGGAAAACTCCAAAGAGGTAAAAAAAACATTTAAAAAAAATCTGCACCATAAGTTAAGGCCCTGAGCAAAGATGTAACATAACTAGTTAAAATATACTTTCTGGGTATGGATATTGTTGCAGCTGTTTATTCTTGCTCTCTTCCTAGACTCACTCTCAAAGCCATACTATTCAATGATGCATGGTCATTTCTTTCATACCAAGAGTTTGTTACTTGGTATAGGTTAGTTAAGCTATATCAAGACAGTCAATTAAGGCATTAAACAAGCTCTGATCAGATAGCTCTAGGCCTAGGGATGAGACAATGTGAAAATAACTTCTAGTGTTCCTCCAGATTCTTTAATTCTTTAAGAAAGTGGGAGCAACTCATCAATATAGAATATGGTGGATAACCTTTTCTTTTTGGGGATAATCTTTGATTAAAGTCTGATTTCTTGGCCTTTTACACAGTTCTTTCTCCCTAGTAAAAGAAAGTTGGGGTTTGTAAGGTGGCAAGACTGCTTGAACATGCAAGAACTCCCAACAATGGAGGGGATTGATCTTGTCTCTGAATTAGAAGTAATGAAACGAACAGCTATAGGAATGGTTGTGGGTGGGATATAACTTCCAGGTTTACTACTGCTAACAACTTAGCTAATTGTTTCATTTTTTCCTTTAATTGAAAAATGTCATAATTTTTCACCAAGAACTATTGGTATATGACAAAAAATTGAGGATGAATCATTCTGAGGGTGGATATCTAAGGTCCAAGAGATAAATGAGTTGACTATTCCCAAATTATGCATTATTTCTCAGTTTGCTTTCCAGTTACCTGCCTCTGTCACCATTGGTTCCCTGAACTCAGGTGCAATTGTGGAAAAGAGGGAAACTGCCTAAACTTAAGTCTTTCCCGGTTAGCCTTATTGCTAGGTTTTCCACAAATTGTGCAGTTATGATGAGGCCCTAGATGGCGCGGTTGAGATTTTTTTTGCTATACCTTTCGAGAACTACACTTGAAAGGTGTTAGATTAATTACCATCTGTCTTTCCTATCACAATCAATCCCTACAACATCTTTCTAAAAGCTCTAGATAAATTGTCCATATACTGGGGCTTCTTCCAACTATATCATATTCTGTTCTAAAAACTTCAGTGGTCCCTGAGGGCTTTCAGGATAAAATCCAAATAAAATAAAATCCAAATAAAACCCAAACTTCTATGCTCTCTATAGTCTAGTTTCAACTAAATTTTCCTAGCTTCTCTCTCACTTTTCTTCTTTGCACACCCTATAATTCAATGAAACAACTATTTTACTATGCTAGGGACATGTGCTACATGTTTTCTCACCTGTCTTTTTTTCATGCCATTTCTTTTGCCTAAAATACTCTTTCCACCATCTAGGTATATGCACAAACTCGAATCACACCCTTTTTGGGTGAAAAGACTTTAAGACTTTCCTCATTCTCCTTCCAAAGTAATTTCTATCATTTTCCCTTCTAGAGAACTCTAAATTTCTCTTTCAGATCAATGATTTGTATGTATATGTTATCTTCCCTTATAGACTATCTGGTTGATATATAAGAAGGCATGTCACACAAGGCTAAGACATACGTACTTTGATCATAAGTGTTCAACAAATGCTAATTGACTGAATGAGTGAATGAATAAATGAATGATGAACAAGTTTGTCATTTTAAATTATTATTTATAATTCAAAACCACTTAGAGTTATCTTTGCATTCCAGTATCATTTAAAATCTTTCCAACCTCAGAGCCTAAAGTTGCTTCTTAAGGTATTAAGGAAGGAACTAAATCGTAATGCTAACTGTAAGATTGAAAAACACTCATATCTTGACACAGAATAATCATTTATTTGTTTTTGTGTTAAATATTATAAATTTGACATTCCAGATCTTTGAATGAAAGATGCCAAATAAAACTGATAAATTAATGGACAGCAGATGGTCATTAGTCCCATTAATACATTTTCCAGTCCTTACAGACCAAAATAAACTTTCCTAGTAATGTTGGTATCTTAGGTTTAATTGTTTATTTATAACTAAGTCAAATCAATGACTAGTATCAGGTCATAAAAAGAAAATTGTAGAACTTTCAAACAAGTAATGACTCATAGAAGGATAGAGATCATGTAGTCTTAGCCACTCATTTCACAAATTATGGCTTTGCTTATCTTAAACAGCATTTAATTTATTTTTATAGAATTTACTGTGATCCCCAAATAATGAGACCCACACTATATGAATTCAGAGATACCTAATTCCTATCCCTGCCTTCAAGCAGCTCAAAGTCTGGGTGGGGGGTGATAACTCAGAAGTATGGAAAACTTAAAATACAGTATGGTAAGAACTATCTTATAACAAAGAAAATGGGCTATTAATTGGTCAATATAAACAAACAATAAACACAAAATTAATTTTTTTGTGCAGATGACAAAGGAATTTACTTTGTTAAGATAATTTGCAAGTTGAAGAAACAAGATTGATTTAGAAAGTGGAACCATACCTCTTTCTGACACTGCAGTGCCTTTCACGAATTTTCCTAGTTAGTGGTCAGTGCTTCTTATGATGTAATTTCAGATGAAGCCTAAAATGAAATCACATGATTGAAAAGAAAGTCAGTGACCTTAGGAGTCCAGAAGGGTTATGGGAACTTAGTGGCCTTAAGTACAGATCCAGGGTGTGTCATGGGACATCACAGGTTTACTGACAGATTTAGGTCTAGTTATTTGATTCCTTCCATGCCTCTTTCTTTCTTCTACTATCATTTTTACATCCCCAGGGGATGGGGGTGGAACTTTGAGTATGGACCAGGGCTGATCACAAATTTTTGTTGCTGTGTGCAGGAAGCTTCTTTATCTAAAGATGAACCCAGGATTATAAAAATACTCTCCTCTCTATGAAACCATGATATTTCCCCTATTTTCTCTTCTAAAATGTTTGTTATTAAGTTCAAAGGGGAAATAATTTGGAAGTTCATATACAAGGATCTGGTTTTTTAGGAAAAAGCATTAGAACATTAAAAATATCAAATATATCTATCTGGAATGGCTTATGGACAGTTTTTCTTGAAGGAATTATAGATTAGAAGACCTTGGGCCCTTCTCCCTAAAATCTCACAGTATCAGTTATTGTTTATATCATTAATTTGGCATATTTATATGCCTTCAGAAATCAACTGTTTTACAGTTTGTATTGTTAAATTTTCATGAGTATATGCTTCTCTTCAATTAAACTATATCAGAAAATCTAACGAAGTGTAACAAATCTCCAAGAAATAAACAAATAAGGGCTTTTGTGAAATGGTAGCAACCTGAACAACCCTCCCCCCCCATTTATATTTCCCTATGGCAATTTTCATCCCTGAATGCGGGCACCACATAGGCTGGCCACTTTTCATTTATCTGTGGCCTAAGTACCAAAAAAGAAATATCTTTCAGTTTATCCTTAGCGAGTATCAACACACCAGACTTTTCTAAAGGAACTCTGCTGAAAAAAAAAAAAAAGAAATCAAATGGAAAATAAAGGAAATTAAAAATATAAAACGGAGACAAGTTTTAAAAGTAGGAATACAAACCTACAGCTCTAATATTGCTGTTTGAATCCACTCTGTATTCAAATATTCAATTTTTTAGATCCTCTCCAATTTATTTTCCTTTTCTGAATTTCCCTTCTTCTCCCAATAAGGAATTGTTATAGGTAACTTACTACTAGCAGTCTGGGTGAAGTATGGGCTGCAGGTGAGGAACTAGTCAAACTGAGTTGGCTTTTTATTTTTTTACTTAGTCAATAAATTTTCTTTTTTATTTAGCTTGTCCTAGATATCTGTAATCAATAAAGGTATACTGACTGAATATTGAATGAAAAAATTCTGAGCCTAAAATTATATGATTTCACTCATTTATGGAGAAAATTAACTTTACTCTGTCACAATTTTGTGTTTAGTCAAAGCTTATATTTTTTCCTAGTGTGGAAAGAGAAAGAAAGTTTGTGAGCTTCTAAGACCCATCTACGAGAAGTGTAGTTTTACCAGACTAATGTACTAGTTATCTATATTCATGGTAGTTGTACAATTATAGTTTAGTTCACGGTACATGCACAAGAGATTACATGCCACATTGTCTGGGCAACAGTGTTTCCTCAAATTTGGGATTCTGACATATCTTCTATTATTATTATTATTATTATTATTATTTTTTTTTTTAGAAATTCTGAGCTTTGAATATAGCAGGCACTCAATACTTTCACTCTTTGCCTTTTTTTTTCCTAGTTTCCTCAAGGACTCTTGTCTCTGGCAGTAGCTTCTGCTAAAATTGGATTCTACCATTCTTATCTGGGTGATTGGGTGGGTAGACATCAGGCCAATAAGTGAAAGTATGGATATACAATTTTTGATTTTAATTATTTAGTTTAGGTTTTATTTAGATATTTTTTGGGGGTCACCTTAAATCCATGAGTGTGTGTGTGTGTGTGTGTGTGTGTGTGTGTGTGTATTCTTTCTTCAGGCTTTAGCCTCCAATGAACCTATAACCTGGTCAAGCAAGCTCCAGTGAATGAGGGAAGTAAGAGATTCAGAAATAATCTGACAATACAAGGTCCCAATTCACATACGATACTCTTTATTGTTGCTGCACTGGAACTACCTATAAACAAGAATGACTTATACATTTTGTACTAAGTGTGGTCTGGGTAGAGCTGGGGATCTACCTACCTAGGCTGGTGTCTTCTATTAAGTGAAGGTAGTAATAGTATTTCTTCTTTTATTTCTGCTCAAGCAAAAAGCCATTCCTCTTCCTCTCAATCCAATTTAGTACGTTTCTCCATTGATGTCCTGCAGTGTTTTGTTTGTACTATTCTTGCTAATTTTCATTTATTGTTTTGTGTCATAGTCATAATTCCCACCCCAATTCCACTAGACTTTAAAGAGCAATAACCAAGTCTTATTCTTTCTGTATTTCATGCTGTGCACAGTTCAGTGTGTTTTAAATATCAGTTGGTTTGAATTAATCAATTTTCTATAAACTTTTAGTGATGTTTTACCAAAATCAGAGGGAATCCTTGCATGAAGAAAGACAATGAACATGGTGGAAAGTTTGTAGGATTGATAGGCCCAAGACCTGGATCATACCTCAGGCTATCGTGGATGATTAATTGTGCAATCTTGACTAAATTACTTCCTCCCTACGATCTCTTCACTTATCTGCATTCCAATAGGTTTATATTATATATCTCTGAATTTCCTTTCAGTTTGCCATTCTAGAAATCTATCATTTTCCTTGGTTTAAATTTTGGTATCATTTTCCTTGGTTTAAAGGAATTTTTTTCCTTGTTTAATCTTAGGAACAAAAGGAGCAAGTAAGATGGGAGATCTATGGCTTTAGTGAAGAAGAACATGGACAAAAGCCTGGTTTTTAAATAATATTTTCAATAATGCAAATAATGTTTACAAGCTTAATTTAAGACTAGTAGGTGTTCCCTGAGTTTTAGGTGAACATCTGAGAGATATACCCCATCCCTCTTTGATTATATTAGCTGTTCTCAGGATACAAATTTGGCCAGGCCTCTAAAGGCAACACAGAAGTTCTAGCTTTGACAGTGGTTTCTAAACTAAGTGCTAATCTTATGATGTAAAGTCGTCCCACTTTCTAGGACATTTTTCTCACTGGCCTTACCCCTTTTGGTATATAATAACAAGTTACAACATCTCTTTTTCTGGCAGTATTATCACCATTCTTTAGATCTTCTAACAGAGAAACTTCTAAAGTCATCTTTGTTGTTTCCTTTTTGTCATCTTTTCTATGAGATGCCCCTCGTGCTTGATCATATGGTGTTAGGGTTGCAGGACCAACAATACATCCATCCATATCTCGGCTAATACATGACATCTATCCTGCAAAGCATCTAACAAGCCTTAATTTCTTTTAAATGACTATCTGATACTACATTTTACTCTTTGTTTTCTTCATTCTCTTTCATTACTGGTACTATTTCTTCACTTCTGGCTCTCCTTACCTCATACATAGATGACATAATTACCTACTTTCTACATGTACCTTGTATTTTAGCCATCCTGAACTGTTTGTAATTCCTGGAGAGGTTTCTCATACCCTATTAATTTCAGGCCTTTTTGCCTCAAAATCATCTTACACATTACTGCCACACTGGTCATTCTTTAAAAAAAAATTAAAATTATTCTTCACACCAGTCATTCTTTAACCTTTGGTTGCACTTGTCTTTTGGCTGCTCAAGAGCCTACAATGACTATAATAAAATCCCAGCCTTATATTTCAGGCAACCTCTTCCACAATCTAACCTTAGTCTCCTATCCAACCTTCCGTTTTACAGAGAAAGATAACAATGACAGAAGCCAAAGAAGTATTAGTAGTTGGTAAAAGAAAAAAAATCCACTATTAAGTACTAAGGAGAGCCTAGGGCTGTCAGAAGGAGAGCCCTGAAATAAACTGTGGGGTCTTTTTGGATGTATAGTTTTTTCAAACTAAGATGTGATGCAGAATGAAAGTGACAGCCTAATTATTGAAATAGTGACTCTTGGCCAGACTTGGATCAGGGACAAGGTTATCCTGACATGCAAGTTTAAAATTCTGATTGTTTTGACAGGCATGTTCCTTGAGTGTAGTATAGGGAGCCACCAAATTAAGCCAATATCCCTGCTCTTCAGATCAGTGATTTTTTTCTCCTGGAAATTATGCTTATAGTACCAAGGTTTAAGTTGTTTTTAATGTTATCCTGTCATCATTTCCACGTATCCATGGTTTTTACCCAACTCCTTCCCCCCAGGCCCACCTCCAGCCCTGCACTACTTGAACCATATTTTGAGCAATGAAACATCTATTTTGACCTTGTTATTGATCCAATCTAAACAAATAATAAACCTTTTTTTTTACTTTTAAGTAATATCTTTGGAGATAATCAAGTATACTTGATATCTCTAATAATCCTAATCAGGGGAGATGCCAGGGCCAACTTTGATCAACAGAATGACAGGTAGGAGTTTGTGTTCTGGCCTTTGGACTCTAAAATGGTCTTATGAGATGATCTTACTTCTGAAATTTGGCTCCCAAAAGACTGTGAGAAAATTTTTAATAGTTATATTAATCTAAATTTGGGGACTTTACACTATGACTGTATTTTGTTGGACTAAAGCAAATTACAAATCATCTTACTTGGGAAAAGGACTCTCTTACTGGGGTTATTAAGTGCCCAAAAGACCAAAATAATCTGCATAAGGAGAGAGATATACATTCTATAAGGAACAGGAATATAATGTGGAAATTTACACCGAGTCTACTATGTTTTCCAAAATATAGGAAGAAAGTGAAATAATTCAAAATTAGAGGGAAAGGAACATGATTGATTTTAAGATAAGTTGGTTTTAAAAAATGTATGTTTTTGAGAAAGGTAGATGTAGGTTATGGTGTTGAGGGGTAGCAGAAAATTTCTTCAGTTTATATCATGGATAAGCAAGAGGACTACAGTTGTTTAAAATACCCCAAACTCCACAAGGAGGTTATAAACTCACTTTATTTTAAAGTTTAGAATTTGAGGGGTGCCTGGTGGCTTAGTTGGTTAAACATCTAGCTTCAGCTCAAGTCATGATCCCAGGGTCCTGGAATTGAGCCCCACATTGGGCTCCTTGCTCAGTGGAGAGCCTGCTTTTCTATCCCCCTGCCTGCCACTCCCCCTGCTCGTGCACCTTCTGTCTCTGTCAAATAAATAAATAAAATCTAAAAAAAAATAAAGTTTGGAATTTGAAGAAATGTCCAATTAGAAAATATTTTTAATTTTAAAAATTAAAAACAATCTTAGGAAGAATGTGGTCATTGATTTTAAATGTTTCCAAAAGATGAAAGAGAATGAAATTCATAAAATGGTGATTGGATTTGGTAATTAGGAGGCCAGTGGTGACCTCAGAGAATAGATTTACAATAGAATACTGAGTTTGGAAAAAATATACGAGGGTTAAAACTTTTAATCGGACTTTTTGGTCTCCATTTAGATAACCATTATCAATAAAAAGAGAAAAAGTATGAACGAAGATATATTAGTTTTCTATTGATGTATAACAAATTATCATAAACTTAAAACAACACCAACTTATTTTCTCTTAGTTACCATGGTTTAGGAGTTCAGGTATGAGTTATCTGGGTCTTCTGCTTAGGGTCTTACACAACAGCAATCAAGTTGTCAGCCAGAACTCTGACCTCACTGGAGGCTAAGGATCCTTTTCCAAGATCACTGGTTGTTGGCAGAATTCATTCCTTGTTTTTGTATGATTAAGCCCTGTTTTCTTGCTGACTATTGACCCGGAACCACTCTCAGCTCCTAGAGGTCACCCTCAGGCCCATGACACATAACCCCCTTCTCTCACAACATGGTTATTTGATTTGCTTTCTTCCAGGATATCAGGAGAGTGATCTCTCTGTTCAATTCTTTCTGAATTCATTCTATTAACTTAAGGTCTTTTGTGGGAGCTGGGGGCTGGTCTTCTTTTGAAGTGCTCACCTGATTAAATAGTGCCACCCAGGACAACTTCTTGTTTGGTTAACTGAAAGCCAACTGATTGGTACTCTAACACATGAATGAAATACCCTCATATTTGTAGTCCCATCCATACTCAAGGGGAGTTGATTTTATAGAGTTGTTCACGAGGGAGAAAGAATCCTGGAGCCATCTTTAAATTCCACCTTCCAAAGAAGAAATGTCTAGGAGGGATTTTCTAGGGAGGAAAGTGTTGTCCAAAGGCAAGCTAGAAAAATCTACAAAGAGTAGCAGCAATAGAAATGTGGGTTTATACATAGAAATGCAAGGATAATTGGTTAAAGTTCTTCAAGTGGGTGTTCATTTCTTCTCAGACACCTTTTTTCCTGCTAAGGTGGGAGTGAAACAGTTGTAGTCGGCATATAAATGCTCTAACAGAAAAAGATGATCAGAAATCTTTGCCTAGAGTCCAGGTGAAGTCTCCTGGTTAACTTAGAGGAAAAGCTAGGAATGAAACTGAAAGCTTCCAGATAAAGGCAAGATTTTTCAATATGGAAAGAAGCTCTTTTAAAAAGGCACAAAATGCCATTAAAGAAACTCAATGGGGAAATAAATCATCCAGTTGTTCAATATTGGGTAGCCTTTAGTGTGGAGGAACAGACTATGCCTTACTTCCATAAATGTTACAGAACAGTAATGCAGTTACATTTTTCTCAGGAATGTATACATTTTTGAGACTCTGGCTAGTACATCCCTAGGTATCTACTCTTAGTTAATAGAGTGAAATGGAAATGGTCTATGACTATGCAATGGCAGATGAAAACTTAAATAAATTTAATTTAATTGAGCAAAACTCTTCTGTTTTAATTATTTGATTAATGGCTTATTGTTTGTCATGAATAGAATAAAATGAAATGTCTATTGAGTCTTGTCTAAATTACCTCAAACTATTAAATATTCAGCTAAACTTACTGAGGTTGAACAAAAATTTTTTAAGGATAAGGTTGGAAACTGAATCTCTAACTTCTGTATTTCTATATCTATAAAGATTGGTAAAAATACAAGATCAATTTGTAGTAAATACTAAATGAGGAGCAGAAAGGTAGCAGCTGAGTAGGAGGGCCCTAGGTTTGCCTCGTCCCACAAACACAACTAGATAGTTCTCAAATCATCTTAAATACTCCAGAAATTGACTTGAAGATAGACAGAAAAAAGCCAGAAAGGGGGAGAGGAAACATCATATTGAAGAAGGTAGGAAGTGCTGAGAGGTGGTTTAAGGACGAAATAGACTGTGGGTGTTGTGGAGGAGACGGGCCATGGTCCTTGGAGAAGGGCAAGAAAGAGATGAACACACAAGGAAATGTGCAAGGAAAAATTTCCCCCAAAGCCATTGGTGTGGAAAACGAGAGGGGCTGAATTTCATGAGTTCTTACAACCAGTAGGGCTTAAAGCCTAGAATTTAAATGGTCAGCATGCTTGGCTGGGATAGAGCCCTGAAAGCACTGCACTGCTCCTGCAGAGAAGACAGGCAAACAACTGGCAGACAGGGTGGAAACAGCAATCTAAAGAGCGCAAAGAGCACTTGGGGCATGCAGTGGAGAGATTATTTTTTCTTTTCAGAGCACCTCATTGAGATGCAGCATTCATGGAGACACCTCTCAGGGAAAAAGTTGCTGGCTGGCAACATTTCCCTCCCTCACCCCTCAGCATAAACACAGAGCCACCTACAGCAAATAGCACAGCACTGACACTGGCTGCCTAAATTGCTTACACTAAGCCCCACTCCCCTGTGCTCTTGTGGAACTGCCCTTCTTGGTCACTCTTTCCCCAGTCCCAGTGTGGCAGGTACCTCCACCGGAAGACTAGCACAAATCCCTCCTCACACCATTTTACAGACCAGGGAATTTTGCAAGGCTTCAGTTCCAATAGAGGTGGTGACAAGTCTCATTGCATAAGCAGACAAGAGCACATTTAGCTAAAATTTTCCACAAAGGCCAGGGACCAAACACTGCCCACAGCAGTCAAGGAAAACCTCTGCAGATGACAGGCTTGGAATTTAGAGAAGCCAGAACAGAACAGCAGAGAACACACAACACACACTGGAGGTACTTCCTGAAGCACCAGGCCCTGGGCACTATATGATCTTTTCTTCATAAGGCCATTACTTTCAGGAGCAGGAGATAAAACCGTTTTTTCTAACATAAAGAAGAAAGCAGAGACTGAGACAAAATGTGCAGACAGAGGAATTTATCCCAAAAGACAGAACAAGATAAGGCCACTGCCAGAGACCTAAGTGAAACAAATATAAGTAAAATGTCTGATGGAGAACTTAAACAATGATCATAAGGTTACTCACTGGGCTTGAGAAAAGAAGACATAAGGGATACCTTTACCATAGAGATAAAAGAGTCCAAAAAGAATCAAAGAGATGAAGAATGTAACAAATGAAATTAAAAACAAGTTTCATGGAATGAACAGCAGGCTAGAATAGGCAGAGAAACAAATTAATGACCCAGACAAAGTAATGGAAAGCAATGGAACTGAACAAAAATGAGAAAGAAGAATTATGCAAAATAAAAATAAGCTTAGGGGACTCAATTACTCCATCAAATGTAATAACATTTGTATTAGAGGAGTCCCATAAGAAGTAAGAGAAAAGGGGGCAGAACATTTATTTGAAGAAATAACAACTGAAAAACTTTTCTAATCTGGGGAAGGAAAGAGACATCCAGATCAAGAGACACAGAGAACTCCCATCAGAATCAACAAAGGTAACACCAAGGCATATTGAAATTAATTTGAAAAGTGATAAAGAAAAAAATCTTAAAAGTAGCAGCACAGAAGTATTCCTTAACTTATAAGGAAAGACCCATAAAGGTAGCTGGAGATCTATTAACAGAAACTTGGCAAGCCAGAAGGCAGTGGCATGATATATTCAAAGTGCTGAATGGGAAAAATCTGAAGCCAGCCATCTTCTACCCAGTAAGCCTGTCATTCAGAATCGAAGGAGAGATAGAGTTTCCCAGACAAACAAAACCTAAAGAAGTTTGTGACCACTAAACCAGCTCAGCAAGAAATATTAAAGGGGGCTCTTTAGTGGAAGGGAGAGACCAAAAGTGACAACATAAAGGCAGGAAACACAAGAGCAGTAAAAATAAGTGTTTCTGTAAAAATCAGTCATGGGACTCACACACAAAAATGATATAGAATATAATAACATACACCAAAAATGTGACGAGTAAAGGAAAAAGGAATGGGTTCAAATGTGAATGATCATCAACTTAATATGGACTGCTATGTACAGAAGAGGTTGTATACATGTATAATGGTAACCATATATAAAAAACCACTAATAAATATGCAAAGGATAAAGAGAAAGAAATCCAAATATATCACTAAATAAAACCAGGAAATATGAAAGAAAGACAAGGAATGAACAGAGAAAATCTCTAGAAAAAAAAACACAAAAAGTAATAAAATGGCAACAAATACCTATCTATCAACAATTACTTTGATGTAAATGGATTAACGCACCAGTCAAAAGACATAGGGTGTCAGAATGGACAAAAAAACAAGACCTAAGGATATGCTGCCAACAAAAGACTCATTTTAATTAATTAATTAGTTAATTAATTAAATATGTTATGTTAGTCACCATACAGTACATCATTAGGTTTTGATGTAGTGTTCCATGATTCATTGTTTGCATGAAACACCCAGTGCTCCATGCAATATGTGCCCTCCTTAATACCCATCACGAGGCTCACCCATTCTCCCACCCTCCTCCCCTCTAAAACCCTCAGTTGTTTCTCGGAGTCCATAGTCTCTCATGGTTTGTCTCCCCCTCCGATTTCCCCCCTTTCATTTCCCCCTTCCTTCTCCTAATGTCCTATGTGCTATTCCTTATGTTCCACAAATAAGTGAAACCATATGATAATTGACTTTCTCAGTTTGACTTATTTCACTCAGCATAATCTCCTCCAGTCCCATCCATGTTGCTGCAAAAGTTGGGTATTCATCCTTTCTGATGGCTGAGTAATATTCCATTGTGTATATGGACCACATCTAGAGAAGATATCCATTCGTCTGTTGAAGGGCATCTTGACTCTTTCCACAGTTTGGCTATTGTGGACATTGCTGCTATAAACATTGGGGTGCATATGGCCCTTCTTTCCACTACATCTGTATCTTTGGAGGTAAATACACAGTCGTGCAATTGTTGGGATACAGCGTAGCTCTATTTTTAATTTTCTGAGGAAACTCCGCACTATTTTCCAAAGTGGCTATACCAATTTGCATTTCCACCAACAGTGTAAGAGGGTTCCCCTTTCTCCACAATCTCTCCAACGTTGTTTCTTGCCTTGTCGATTTTTGCCATTCTAACTGGTGTAAGGTTGTAATCTCAATGCAGTTTCGATTTGAATTTCCTTGATGACTAATAATGAACATTTCTTTCATGTGACTGTTAGCCTTTTGTATGTCTTCTTTGGAGAAGTGTCTATTCATGTCTTCTGCCCATTTTTTTGACTTGATTATTTGGTTTTTGGGTGTTGAGTTTGAGAAGTTCTTTGTAGATCTTGGACATCAACCCTTTGTCTATAGTGTCATTTGCAAATATCTTATCCCATTCTGTAGGTTGCCTTTTTGTTTTGTTGACTGTTTCTTTTGCTGTGCAGAAGTTTTTTATCTTGATGAAGTCCCAAAAGTTCATTTTTGCTTTTGTTTCCCTTGCCTTTAGAGATGTGTCTTACAAAAGACTCATTTTAGACCTAAAGACACTTTCAGATTAAAAGTGAGGGAATGGAGAAATGGATGTGGAAAGAAAGCAGGAATAGCAATACTTATATTGAACAAAATAGACTTCAAAACAAAGACTTTAACAAGACAAAAAATGACAGGCACTATGTAATAATCAAGGGGACAATCCAAACAGAAGATAAAACATTTGTAAATAATTATACACCCAGTATGGGTACACTGGAACATATAAAATAATTAATAACAAACATAAAGGAACTCATTGTTAATAACATAATAATAGTATGGACTCTAACATCTTACTTACATCAATGGGCAGGTCATCTAAGCATAAAATCAACAAGAAAACAATGGTTTTAAATGACACATTGGACCTGATGGACTTAATAACTATATTCAGAACATTCCATCCTAAAAGTGCAGAATACACATTCTGCTCAAGTACACACAGAACATTTCCCATAATACATCATGTATTAGCCCAAAACACAAGTCTCAACAAATTCAAAAATATCAAGGGTATACCATACATTTCTTCTGACAAGAATGCTATGAAACTAGAAGTCAACCACAAGGAAAAGTTTGGAAAGACCACAAATACATGTAGGTTGAACAACATGCTACAAAGAATGGATCAACCAGGAAATCAAAGAAGAAATTAAAAGTACACAGAAACAAATGTAAATGAAAGCACAATGATCCACAACTTTTTGGATGCAGCAAAAGCAGTTCTAAGCAGGAAGTTTGTAGCAATACAGACCTACCTAGAAACAAGAAAAATCTCACATAAATAACCTAACCTTACACCTAAAGCAGGTAGAAAAAGAAAAACACGGGGCACCTGGGTGGCTCAGTGGGTTAAAGCCTCTGCCTTCGGCTCAGGTCATGATCCCAGGGTCCTGGGATCGAGCCCCACATCGGGCTCTCTGCTAGGCGGGGAGCCTGCTTCCCTTCCATTCTCTCTGCCTACTTGTGATCTCTCTCTCTCTCTCTGTCAAATAAATAAAAAAAATCTTAAAAAAAAAAAGAAAAACACACAAAGCCTAAAACCAGAAGAAGGAAGGAAATATTAAGACTAGAGCAGAAATACATGATATGGAAATTAAAGGAACAATAGAACAGATCAATGAAACTAGAAGCTTGTTCTTTGAAACAATTTATAAAATTGATAAAATTTTACCCAGACTTATCAAGAAAAAAAGAGAAAGGACTCAAATAAAATCAGAATGGGAGGATAAGTAACAACCAACACCAAAGAAATACAATCAGAACATTATGAAAACTATATGCCAACAAATGGCATAATCTGGAAGAAGTGAATAAATTCCTAGAAACATAAAAACCACCAAAACTGAAAAAGGAAAAGTGGAAAAACTTAGATACAGAAAATCAGCATAGAAATTGAACTCCCAAGAAACAAAACTCCAGGAGCAGATGGCTTCACAGGTGAATTCTACCAAATATATAAAGAAGAGTGAATATCTATTCTTCTCAAACTATTCTCAAAAAATGGGGAATAAAGGAAATCTTCCAAATTCACTCTATGAGGCCAACATTACCCTGATAACAAAACCAGATAAAGACACCACTAAAAAGAGAACTAAGTGATGAGAACTAAATGAACTAAATGAAGAAAACTAAAATGAACACAGACACAAAAATCCTCAATAAAATACTAGCAAACTAAATCCAATAATGTATTAATCATTCACCATGATCAAGTGGGATTTATTCCTATGTTGTAAGGATGGTTTAATATTTGTGTATCTATCAACATGATACATCACATTAAGAACATATCTCAGTATAATATAGGTCATGTATGAAAACTCTTCACCTAATATCATCCTCAATGGGGGAACAACTGAGAGTTTTTCTGCTAAGGTCAGGAACAAGAAAGATATGTCCCTTCTTACTATTTTAATTTAACATAGTAATGGAAGTCCTAGCTATAACAATAAGAAAACAAAAAGAAATAAAAGATACTGTAATTGGCAAGGAAGAAGTAAAACTTTCACTATTTGCAGAAGACATGATATTCCATGTGGAAAACTTGACTCAACAAATAACTGCTAGATCTCATAAATGAATTCAGTAAAGTCACAGGATACAAAATCAACATACAGAAGTCTGTTTCATTTCTATACAGCAATAATGAAGCAGCTAAAAGAGAAATTAAGGAACCAATTTCATTTACAATTGCAGCAAAACTATAAGACACCTAAGAATAAGCCTAACCAAAGGAGTAAAAAATCTGTACTCTGAAAACTGCAAAACACTGATGGAAGAAATTAAAGATGACACAAAGAAATGGAAGACATTTCATGCTCATGGATTGGAAAAAAAATACTGTTAAAATGCCCATATTACTCAAAGCAATCTACACATTTAATGTAATCCCTATCAAAATACCAACAGCATTTCTAGGGTGCTTGGGAGGCTCAGTTGGTTCAGTGTCTGACTCTTGATTTAGGTTCTGGTCATGATTTCAGGGTTGTGGGATCGAGCCTGGCATTAGGCTCCACACTCAGTGGAGAGTCTGCTTGAGATTCGCTCTCTCTCCTTCTACCTACCCCCCACCACTGCTCATGCTCTCTCCTTCTAAAATAAATAAATAAATTTTAAAAAATACCAGTAACATTTTTTACAAAACTAGAACAAACCCACAATTTGTGTGGAAACCCCAAATAGCTAGAGCAACCTTGGAAAAGAAAAGCAAAGCCAGAGGCATGACAATTCCAGACTTAAAGTTGTATTACAAAGCTATAGTGATCAATATGGTACTGACACAAAATAAACAAATAGGTCAATAGAATAGAATGGAAAACCCAAAAGTAAACCCACAATTATATGGTCAATTAAAGCAGCAAAGAATTTCCAATGGAGAAAAGACAGTCTCTTCAACAAATGGTGTTGAGAAAAATGGACAGGAACATGCAAAAGAATGCAACTGAACCTCTTTATTACACCATACACACAAATAAGTTCAAAATGGATGAAAGACCTGTGAGATCTCAAACCAGAAAAATCTTAGAAGATAGCAGAGCAGTAACTTCTTTCACATTTGCCATAGTACCTTCTTTCTAGATATGTCTTCTCAGATAAGGAAAACAAAGTCACAAGTAAATTATTGGGACTACATCAAAATAAAAATCTTCTATATAGCAAAGGAAATAATCAACAAAATTAAAAGGCAGTGTGTGGGAGAAAATATTTGCAAATGACATATCTGATAATAAAACTCAATACCTCCAAAATGAATAATCCAATGAACAAGTGGGCAGAAGATATGAATAGACATTTTTCCAAAGAAGTCATACACATGGTGAACAGGTAGATGAAAAGATGCTCAGCATCACTTATCAACAAGGAAATGCAAATCAAAATTACATTACAATGAGATACCACTTCACACCTATCAGAACGGCTAAAATTAAGAACTCAAGAAACAACAGATGTTGGTGAAGATGTAGAGAATGGGGAGCCCTTTTGCCCTGTCATTGGGAATGCAAACTGTTTCAGTCACTGTGGAAAACAGTGAGGAGGCCCCTCAAAAAGTAAAAAATGGAAATACTCTATGATCCTGTAATCTCACTAAAAGGTATTTGCCCAAAGGATGCAAAACACTAATTCAAAGGGAAACATGCAGCTTGATGTTTATAGCAGCATTATCTACAATAGCCAAATTATGTAAACAAAAAAATTTATGGGAACAGCCCCAAAATTCATGATCAATGAATGGATATATAGTCAATGAAATATTATTCAGTCATAAAAAAAATGAAATCTTGCCATTTGCAAGTACATGATGGAGTTAGAGAGTATAATGCCACGTGAAATAAGCCAGTCAGAGAAAAACAAATACCATATTATTTCCCTCATATGCGGAATTTAAGAAACAAAACAAATGAACAAAGGGAAAAAAGTGAGAGTCAAACCAAGAAACAGACTCTTAACTATAGAGAACAAACTAATGGTTACCAGAGGGGAGTTGTGTGGGGGGAATGGGTTAAATATGTGGGGGAGATTAAAGAATGCACTTGTGATGTCACCAGGAGACGTCTGGAGGTGTTGAATCACTGTAGTGTACATTTGAAACTAATGTTACAGTGTATGTTAACTGACTGGAATTTAAATAAAAACTTAAAAAATTAAATAAGAAAAATATTAAGTACTAGAAGTACTAAGAGGAAATTAAGCTGATTTTGTAAAGAGAAAGGCTGATTTAAAACTTAAATTATATCCTTCGTAACACTCAATAATAAAGCAAAGAAATGTGGTATAACTCTACAACTTACTACTTTATGCCTAATATTATATTCAATTTGTTAAGAATATATTCTAAACCTCTATTATTTCTGTTTATGTACTTGGCTCAGCTCTTCTCACCCAAAGGTTTTAGGGCAGGTACCATGATTTCTCATCTTTGTTTTCTCAACAAGCTTAGTTCAGAGTTTGGACATGGTAAGCCCTCAGAGGTGTTAATGATTAGTATTGAATTGGCAGGAATATGTTTGAGAATGATAATTGATCTGTGTTGGTCTGAGACTAATAGAAGTCATATTTTACAGGTTTGGCCTTGGCCTACCACTGTTACTGATATCCTCAATAATAGGCAAGGAAACAGAATTATTATTTTATGCAGATGTTACCAATGTACAGGTAGGGGTTAGAATTCTAAATTACTTTGAAAAATTAAATGTGTTAGAAGATGTAATAAGATGCATGCCTAATAAGCCTGTGTAGTTCCTTCCTTCTTTCCTTCCTTCCTTCCTTCATCCATCTTTCTTTTCTTTTCTTTTCTTTTCTTTCCTTTTCTTTTCCTTTCTTCTTTCTTTCTTTCTTTCTTTCTTTCTTTCTTTCTTTCTTTCTTTCTTTCTTTCTTTCTTTCTTTTTACTTCCTTCCTTCCTTCTTCTTTCCTTCCTTCCCTCCCTCTCTCTCTGTCTCTCTTTATCTCTCTCTCTATCTCTTTCTTTCTTTCTTTCTTTTTTTCTCTTCTTTGCTTCCTTCCTTCAAGTTTTTTTTTTTAAAAAAAATTCAGGTTAGTTAATACATAGTATAATATTAATTTCAGAAGTAAAGTAGAATTTAGTGATTCATCACTTATATATAACATCCCGTTCTCATCACAAGTATCCTCCTTAATACCCACCACCCATTTAACCCATATCACCGTGCCCACCTCCCCTCCAGCAACCCTCAATTTGTTCTCTATAGTTAAGAGTCTATTTTATGGTTTGTCTCTCTCTTATTTTTTTCTATGTTCATCTGTTTCATTTCTTAAATTCCACATATGAGTGAAATCATATGGCATTTGTCTTATTTTGCTTAGCATATTTCATTTAGCTTATTACATGTTTCACTTAGCATAATACGCTCTCTAGCTCCATCCATGATGTTTCAAATAGAAAAATTTTATTATTTTTATGGCTGAGTAATATATTCCATATATTATGCCAAGATTTTTTATCCATTCACCAGTTGTTGGACCCTTGAGCTCTTTCCATAATTTGGCTATTGTTGATAATGCTGCTATAATTTTGTAAATTTTGTAAAGAGAAAGTACAAAAAGTATTTTGTATCCTTTGGGTACATGCCAAGTAGTACAATTGCTGGATCATAGGGTATTCTTGTTTTAACTTTATGAAGAACCTCCACACAATTCTTCACACTGGCTGAACCACTTTGCATTCCCAAAAAGAGTGTAAGAGGGTTCACCTCCCTCTGCATCCTCGCTAACATCTGTTGTTTCTTGTGTTCTTGATTTTAGCCATTCTGACAGGTGTTAGGTGATATCTCATTGTAGTTTTGATTTGTACTTCCCTGATGATGAGTGATGAGCATCTTTTCATGTGTCTGATGGCCATTATGTCTTCTTCAGAAAAATGTCTATTCATGTCTTCTGCCCATTTCTTAACTGGATTGTTTGTTTTTGGGTGTTTGATAAAAACCTTATAGATTTTGGACACTAACCTTTTATCAGATATGTCATTTGCAAATATCTCCTCCTGTTCCAAAGGTTACCTTTTTTGTTGATGGTTTCCTTCACTATGCAGAAGCATTTTATCTTGATGAAGTCTGAATAGTTTATTTTTGCCTGTTTCCCTTACTTCAGGAGACAGATCTAGGAAAAAGTTGCTACAGCTGATGACAAAGAGGTTACTGCCTGTGTTCTCTAGGATTTGGATGGTGTTTTGATTTTGTGTTTCTGTGTATGGTGTAAGAAAGTGGTCTAGTTTCATTCTTTTGCATGTTGTTGCCCATTTTCCCCAACACCATTTGTTGAAGAGACAGTTTTTTTTTCCCACCATTGGACATTTTTTTCTACTTTGTCAAAGATTACTTTACCATAGACTTGAAGGTCCATTTCTGGGTTCTTTATTCTGTTCCATTGATCTATTTGTCTGTTTTTGTGCCAATACCATACTGTCTTGATGACAGCAGCTTTGTAATATAATGTGAAGTCCAGAATTATCATACCTCCAGCTTTACTTTTCTTTTTCAAGATTGCTTTGGCTATTCAGAGTCTTTTGTGGTGCCATACAAATTTTAGGATTTTTCTAGCTCTGAGAAAAGTGATGGTGGTATTGTGATAGAGATTGCATTAAATGTGTAGATTGCTTTGAATCGTATAGACATTTGTACAATATTTGTTGTTCCAATCCATGAGAATGGAATGTTTTTCCATTTCTTTGTTATGAAAGAAATTGAAGATAAACACCCAAAAAAATGGAAATTCTTTCATAGTGTTCTAAAGCTTTCAGTACAGGTCTTTTAACTCTTTTGTTAGATTTAATCCTAGATATCTCTTGGTTTTTGTTGCAATTGTAAATGGGATCAATTCTTTGATTTCTCTTTCTGCTGCTTCATTATTGCTATGTAGAAATGCAATGGTTTTCCGTATGTTGATTTTGTATCCTATGACTTCCCTGAATTTGTGTATCAGTTCTAATATTTTTTTGGTGGAGTCTTTCAGGTTTTCTACATTGAGAATCATGTTGTCTGAAAATAGTGAATGTTTGACTTCTTCCTTGCCAATTTGGATGCCTTTTTTTTTTCTTTTTGTTGTCTGATTGCTGAGGTTAGGCCTTCCAGTGCTATGTCAACTAATAAAGGTGAGAGTGGACATCATTGTCTTGTTTCTCACCACAGTGTAAAAACTCTCAGTTTTTCCCCATTAAGGATGATATTAGCTATGGGTCTTTCATCTGTGGTCTTTATGATGTTGACATATGTTCCCTTTATCTCTACTTTATTGAGGGAGTTTATCAAGAATAAATGCTGGGAGCACCTGGGTGGCTCAGTGGGTTAAAGCCTCTGCCTTCAGCTCAGGTCATGATCTCAGGGTCCTGGGATCAAGCCCCGCATCAGGCTCCCTTCTCCGCGGGGAGCCTGCTTCCCCACACCCTCCACCTGCCTCTCTGCCTACTTGTGATCTCTGTCAAATAAATAAATAAAATTTTTAAAAAAAGAATAAATGCTGTACTTCATCTAATGCTTTTTCTGTGTCTATTGAGAGGATCACATGTTTCTTATCCTTTCTTTTATTAATGTGGTGTATCTCTTTGATTGATTTGTGAATATTGAACCATGCTTGCAGCCCAGGAATAAATCCCACTTGATTGTGATGAATAATTCTTTTTTTTGAATAATTCTTTTAATGTACTGTTGGATTCAATTTGCTAGTATTTTGTTGAGAATTTTTGCATCCATGTTCACCAGGGATACTGGCCTGTAATTCTCATTTTAGTGGGGTCTTTGGTTTTGTAATCAAGGTAATGCTGACCTCATAGAAAGAGATTGGAAAATTTTCTTCCATTTCTATTTTTTGGAAAAATTAGAGAAGAAGAAGTATTAACTCTTCTTTAAATGTATGGTAGAATTCCCTTGGGAAACCATCTGGCTCTGCACTTTTGTTTTTTGGGAGATTTTAAAATTACTGATTCAATTTCTTTGGTGATTATCAGTATGCTGATAATATTCTCTTATAATTGTCTGTATTTCCTTGGTGTTGGTTGTGGTCTCTCTTCTCTTATTCATTATTTTATTTATTTGGGTCCTTTCTCTTTTTTCTTTTTGATAAACCTGGCTAGAGGTTTGTCAATTTTATTAATCCTTAAGAAGACCACCAGCTCCTGGTTTCATTGTTGTGTTCTACTTTTGTTGTTGTTTCTATATAATTTATTTCTGCTCTAATCTTTGTTATTTCCCTTCTGCTGGTTTTAGGATCCTTCAAAAATTCTTTTTATGATAGTTGTCTTTCTCCGATTGACTTATTTCGCTAAGCATGATACCCTCTAGTTCCATCCACGTCGTTGCAAATGGCAAGATTTCATTTCTTTTGATGGCTGCATAGTATTCCATTGTGTATGTATACCACATCTTCTTTATCCATTCGTCTGTTGATGGACATCTAGGTTCTTTCCATAGTTTGGCTATTGTAGACATTGCTGCTATAAACATTCGGGTGCACGTGCCCCTTCGGATCACTACGTTTGTATCTTTAGGGTAAATACCCAGCAGTGCAATTGCTGGGTCATAGGGTAGTTCTATTTTCAACATTTTGAGGAACCTCCATGCTGTTTTCCAGAATGGTTGCACCAGCTTGCATTCCCACCAACAGTGTAGGAGGGTTCCCCTTTCTCCGCATCTTCGCCAGCATCTGTCAATTCCTGACTTGTTAATTTTAGCCATTCTGACTGGTGTGAGGGGGTAGGAGAAGAGTAAATGAAACAAGATGGAATTGGGAGGGAGACAAACCATAAGTGACTCTTAATCTCACAAAACAAACTGAGGGTTGTTGGGGGGAGGGGGGTTGGGAGGGGGGTTGGGAGGAGGGGTGGGATTATGGACATTGGGGAGGGTATGTGCTATGGTGAGTGCTGTGAAGTGTGTAAACCTGGCGATTCACAGACCTGTACCCCTGGGGATAAAAATATATTGTATGTTTATAAAAAAATAAAATTAAAAAAATAAAATAAAAATTCTTTTTATATTTTTTTATTCTTTTCCCAGCTCCTTTAGGTGTATGCTTAGGTTGTGTATTTGATATTTTTCTTGTTTCTTGAGGTAAGTCTGTATAGCTATATATTTCCCTCTGACTGCTTTTGCTGCATTTCAAAGGTTTTGTACCATCGTGTTTTCCTTTTCATTTTGTCCACATATTTTTCATTTGTTACTTACTAGTTGACCCATTCATTCTTTAGTAGGATGTTCCTTAGTCTCCATGTATCTGTGGTCTTTCCAATTTTTTCTTGTGGTTGACTTCAAGTTTCATAGCATTGTGGTTGGAAAATATGCATTGTATAAATCTCCATCTTTTTTATTTGTTGAAGCCTGATTTGTGACCCAGTATGTGGTCTCTTCTGAAGAATGTCCCATGTGCACTTAAAAAGAATGTGTTCTGCTACTTTAGGATGAAATGTTCTGAGTGTATCTGTTAAGTCCATCTGGTCCAGTGTGTCACTCAAAGCCATTGTTTCCTTGCTGATTTTCTGCTCGATATTCTGTATTGCTGTAAGTGGAGTGTTCAAGTCCTGTACTATAACTGTATTATTATCAATGAGTTCCTTTATGTTTATTATTAATTGTTTTACATATTTGAGTTCTCCCAACTTCAGGGCATAGATATTTACAATTATAAGATCTTGTTGGATAGACCCCTTTATTTTATTACAGTGCCTTTTACATCTCTTCTTACAGTCTTTGGCTAAAATGTATTTTGTCAGATAAGTATTGCTACACTGGTTTTCTTTTGATGTCCATTTGCAAGATAAATGTTTCTCCATCCTCTTTCTTTCAAACTGCAAGTGTCTCTAGGTCTAAAATGAGTCTCTTGTAGGCAGCATATAGATGGGTCTTGATTTTTTTTTATTCCATCTTAACACTCTATGCCTTTTTTCTTTTGATTGGAGCATATAGTCCATTTTCATTCAGAGTGATTACTGATAGATATGAATTTAGTGCCATTTTATTACTTGTTTTGTTGTTGTTTCTGGAGATTTTCTCTTTTCCTTAGAGTCTTTTTTGCTTTTGGTCTTTCTTTCCCATTCAAAGACTCCCCTTTAGTGTTTCTTGTAGGGCTGGGTTAGTTTTTTTTGTTGTTGTTGTTTCCTTTTTTTTTTTTTTTTTTTTTTTTGTCTGGGAAACTATCTTCCTTGTATTCTGCTTGACAGAATATATGATTAAGATGGTGTTAGTGAGAGTTACTTCCTCACACTCCTTTCCTTTGCTCAGGCCATTTTGTCATCTGATATGCTCTTTTTCCTCATTGCTATCGGATGTAATTTTAGCCATCTTTAAGACCATCTCTTACATCATCTCTCCCTTAAAATTTCCTGATCCTCTGTACTACTGCGATATGTTGGTCATATTAAAAGGGATATATAAGCCACTTACTATATGTCAGTTCTGTGCTAGACCTTTGGAAAATAAGATTCAAACCCTGTCCATTAAAAGTTTACACTCCACTAGAGGGAGACACAGATGTGTTAACAATTTAATTCACTGCACCATTACAGCTGCACTAATAGAAATTTATAAGGGACATAGAATGGGAATATAAATGGTGCATGCATGTTAGTAAAGGTTTCATAAAATATAGAAGAGTATGGCAGGTAGGAAAAACCTTTTTCAGCAGGGGAAGAAAGTAGAATAAGCAAATGGTTGGAGATGAGAAATAGACTGACATGTGTAAGGAAAAGTAAACATGTGATAGGGATGAAATGTAAGATAAAAGTGTGTACAGGTGTGCATGTTTGGGTGTACGTATCTGTATGTTATTGGACTATGGGGTTTAAAAGTAACAAAACAAGTTGGAGAGAAATACAGGAACTAGGTCATTAAAAACCTTGTATACTATTCTGGAGAATTCAAGTTTATCCTCTAGGGAGTAGGTAGCTATTAGAAGGTGCAGAGTGAGAAAAAATACTGACAATATTGACATGTAAATGAAAGAGGAAGTGGAGCAGAAAAGATAGAGGTTGATCATCCCAAGAGGTTTAATTTTCTTGGTAAAATAAAAAAAATAATAATGTTGTCTGGTGAGAAATAGAGGGCTTCACTCAGGGTCAGGTCCTCTGAAAGTTAGTGAAGGTTTGAATGGTAGTTCTGGAAATGGGACAGATATATGACCAAGAAGAGACTGAAGGCCCAAGAGAAATTGGAGAGTGTGAGTTTTTAATGGACCCAGTCTGCACAACTGTGTGATTTATTCCAGCCTGGGATTTATCAACAGCCTGGATTTAGGAGAGAAAAAGATTATAGATGCTTACATTGATATAAGATTGGGAGTAATAGGGCAAATTTATGGAAGGACAGTAAGGTAAGGAAGTTGAAAGATGATGCTACTAAAAGAGTGGTTAACAGTGAAACTGTGAAGAAGTTTTAACAGATTGGGAGAAAAGGGAGTGACCAAGGGACTAGAAGATTTACTGAAATTTAAGAAGTGGTGTACTGGCGGGGCATCTGGGTGGCTCAGTCATTAAGCATCTGCCTTTGGCCAGGTCATGATTCCAGGCTCCTGGGTTTGGGCTCCACATTTGGTGGGCTCCCTACTCAGCAGGAAACCTGCGTCTCCCTCTCCCACTCCCCTTGGTTGTGTTCCCTCTTTTGCTGTGTCTCTCTCTCTGTCAAATAAATAAATAAAATCCTAAAAAAAAAAAGAAGTGGTGTAGTGACAATAAGGGTGTGATAGAACTGAAAGTCTAGGAGTCTGTGGTCAGAGTGTGGTACACTGGAGTTTAAGATCTCAGTTGTGTGATAATAAATGAGGTTCCAAGTGTGGCCATGAAATGAGTAGGCAAGGTGGAATGTAAATGTTTGCTTTAGATAAGGAAGTCAAGTAATTTGAAGTCAGTTTACTAGGTTGGTTGTTTACATGGAAGATTAAAGGGTGGCATAGGTGAGTGGCTTTTGTATTATGGTAGAAGAGTAATGGTTTAATGTGGCACCAGGAAGCCAGGAGACATTCAACAGACTCTCTAGGTCTCAAAGTAGATAGGATGTAGAAAAATAAGCAGCTTACTTTTGATGGGGGAGGATCAGGTTTCACATAAAGCAATGATGTGGTGGGAGAATTATTTGAAGAGATTTAGGATATAGGGGAACTTATAATGAAAAAGGAGGTTCTAGAGGGCACAGTGAGGAAAGGGTTAGTAGAAAGGTTAGATGTGGAAGGAAAAATTAGAAGGGAGGAAGTATAGGATATTCTCAGGATGTTAGAACCTTGGAGAACATTTGACCACAGTGGCCAATGGTTCAACTGCAGAATTTAAATTTTTTTTAAATTTTATATATTTATTGGACAGAGAGAGAGATCACAAGTAGGCAGAGAGGCAGGCAGAGAGAGAGGGAGAAGCAGGCTCCGTGCTGAGCAGAGAGCCCAACGTGGGGCTCGATTCCAGGACTCCGAGATCACGACCCGAGCTGAAGGCAGAGGCCTAACCCACTGAGCCACCCAGGTGCCCCAGAATTTAATTTTTAATATCTACCTTTCTAACTTTTTCTTATAGTAATTTGTGTATTTACATAATCTCTACTACCAAATTATGGACTTTTTTGAGGACAAAGACCAGATCTAATTAATATGAATAATTTCTCTAGAGCTTAGCAAGGAACATTACACTCATTCCTCAATAAATGTGTTGACTCAGACTAACACATTTCAAAATTATTTTATTGAGTCACCTTAGATGTATATTTGTTTTATTATATTTCTTCTTATTTTCCCTTTGGTATAACTTTTGAAACAGGAACAGGGATTTTTTTCAGAACATTTTACCAAAGCAAAAAAGTTACTAAGTACAACTTTGTATGAGAACTAAATTTAAATAGTTTGTTTCCTCATCCAACTAAAGTGACTCATCCAACTAAAGTGACTCATCCAACTAAAGTGATACACAAGTCTGGCAACAGAATTATGATTTACCGTGGATCAGCTTGAAAACAGGGATTAAGTCTTTGTTTCCTTTTTCCCATTTTACTTCCTTTTATATCTCCCCAATTTTCTTCTAGAGTCGTTAGCATGGTACTTTGCATACACAGCAGGAACATAATGAATGTCTAGTGAGTTTCTATGCCATTCTTTTTTTTCATCTCTGTAGAACATTTTATTTTTAGCTTGGTTTGCCTCTTTGCTTCCATTTTAATGTGAACTAAATGTAGACTGCAGACTCTGAGTCCTGGTATAGTAATACATGGTATAATAGCTTTCTTTCCATTTTGATTATAAGTTAAATATGATATTCCATTATTAAAGATAAGAGGCATAATAAATAATTTACTAAACCTTTACAATTAACTTAAGATGCCCTGTTTGGAAGTATCTAAATTTAGAAAGCTTTTGCTTAATTTAAGGTTGCATGTTTGCTGTTGTGGTGGGAGTGACAAAAGGTTATATGACACAACTATTGTCAACCACCCAGGGCTTCTTTCTGTTTCCAGGGTACAGTGTTTCACTCATATTGGATTTGTTAGGCTTTACTTACTCAGGAAATGTGTCTATAAGCAAAGGTTTTACTTAAAAAGAGTTTGTTTTATATCTACAAATAGACCTTTGAAAAAGGCCAGAGCATGTTGCCATTCTTTTAAAAGAAAATTATAAAAAAATAAATAAAAGTAAATTATATTATTGAGTCATGTTAGTAGAATGTAACAAGAAGTGCCAGTTTGAGCCAGAAGTGATCCTAGAAATCCTGTTCCAAAGGATTTTTACATGTGAAAAAATGAAACCTGTGAATGGGAGAGGAATAGTGATGACTTGCTCAAGATCATATTGCTAATGACAGGGCTGGAACTAGAACCCAGGCATTACAACTTTCAGTCCAGTTCTGTTACTACACTGCTACTCTTCTTTTTGGTCTCCCTTCATCAATGACAGGTTTTTCAGACAGCCAATGGAGGTTGTTAAGTGTATCTAAGATCTGTGAAATGCAAATGTTTGGTGTTTTGGTGTTTAGCTCTTTGCTTCTCTCTTTCCCTTGAAAAACTACCAACTCCCATGATTTAAAAATATCACTTTCATGTGGATGACTCAAATCTCTGTCTCAGCCACAAACCACTCACCTGAACTTTAGTCTCATTTTCAACTGCCTATAAGATTTTTTTTCTTGGATCTTAATGCTTTTTCCTCAGTTTCAACATGCTTAAAGACACATATACTATCTTCTCTCCCAAATCAACTGTTCCAACTGACTTTTCTGTTTTTTTTTTTTTTAATTGACATTAAACGTCTTGCAGTTATTTGGCAACTATGATGAAGGTAGTCATATTTGATCTTCCCTGACCTCATTCCTCATGTGTGAACCCAAAGTTCTGTTGATTCTTATTTTGCAGTGTCTCCTGGCATTCTCCTACCAATTTATATCACGGTCTCTGTCTCATCATGCCTTGTCTATCTGAAGATACTCAAACTATGTATCCTTTTTCACCCTTACATAGTCAAAGAGGTGAGCTTGGTAAATTTCTACTTATACTTCACATTTCAATTTGAAGATGCTATTTTTTACAAATGTTCCCTTGCTTGTGGTTCTATTGCCTTATTTATTACTGTATATAATCACTGTAATCAGTCTTTTTGAATACATGTCTCTCATATCCATTTAGACAGTGACCCTATTAATGACAGTGAGTCTATGTCATACAGTTTTGCTCTCGTCCCCTTGTAACTGAGAAACTTTGGAAGAATAATTGTGTGGTATTGGGTGCTTTTGACAAGACATTGCCTTACTTCCCCAAGTTGTGTGCCTGAGGAGGTGGAAGAAGAAGCAAGTTTTTGGTGTGGAAGTACAGGCTTTATTGTGCAGGAATCTAGATAATGGCATAAAATAGAAATGAAATATGGACTCCACTAGCAGGTAAAGTCTATTAAAAAGAAACCTGAAAAACTCAAAAATAGTATAGGGGACCTATGGATAAACACCACAAATCACTGGAGAAGAAAGTAAAGGATTTGGGGCAAATCCACACATTTAGAAAGAGACAGAAGGCAAAGGCCTTAAAACAAAAAAAGCAAAATATTTTATTAAAAAATAATGATGTACTTTACATTGGATAATTGAATTTAAATTAAAAAAAATGTAGCTTGTTGGGGCTGAAGGAGAGTTCAAAAGTGGTCTAGGTCAGAGACTGATGAGAATCCAGAGGCCCAAGGATGTGTCTGACTATAAGGTTTGGGTGAAACTGATAATGAATGTTTTTTAATTCAGACAATAGGAGAGACAGAAAGATCAAATCAGCATTTGGATGTAGTATTATGATTGAATTAAGTTTGAAACCTCCTCCAAGACTCCCTTTGCCTTTCTAGTAAATGCTAGCATGCACCGGATGGTCTGCATGTGTTGGAACACTGCCAACAAGGACAGGGTGATGAGGGCAGGGCCAAAGCAGAAGAGGAAGTGGGGGAGGTTGGGACTTGGGGCTCACTCTTCTGAGACAGATACTTCTGCTGAGCAGCAGCAAGATCCAGAAAGCTTAATTTTCATGAAAATACAGTTCAGTGGGGCCTTACTTTTATTTGGCCAACTCCCCAGTGCCATTTTTGCTATTCTCCATGTATCCTATTACTGTCAAATGGAAAAAGTGTGTTGTGCTGTTTATCCTATAAAGGTAAGCTCAAGGAAGTGAGAGACAATTTCCTCTCAGCTTTACTGAGGTATAATTGACAAATAAAATCAGAAGATATTTAAAGTGTACAATGTGATATTGATATTTATACACACACATACACACTGTGAAGGGAATTCTCCCTTCAAGTTAATAAACTGGACAGTGTTCTGTTAATCTTCTGTTACAACAAGTGTTTATTGAATGGATACATAATAAATAGAATCAGCAAATATAAGTGCTTTGTAAACTGTAAAGCATTATAAAATGTAAATTTTTATGACTCTTTTTCTACTCATACTCTACTTCTTGACACCTACTTTGACCACCCTATTCTTTTTTTTTTAAAGATTATTTATTTATTTATTTATTTGACAGAGAGAGAGAGATCACAAGTAGGCAGAGAGGCAGGCAGAGAGAGGAGGAAGCAGGCTCACTGCTGAGCAGAGAGCCCGATGCGGGGCTCGATCCCAGGACCCTGAGATCATGACCCGAGCCGAAGGCAGAGGCTTAACCCACTGAGCCACCCAGGCGCCCCTGACCACCCTATTCTATACTCATATGTCTCTTCTTTCAACTTGTATTATGATTACTGCCTATACCAATAATATCGCAATCAGTATTCTACTATCCTCTAGCTTATAATGTGTAGGAATCTTGTCTCCCTAGGTAGATTGTGAGCTTCTCTAGGGTAGGAGAAAAAAAGTCCAGCCTTTTTTTCCCTTAAGCTCTGCGAACCCCAAACCTAGCCTATCACAATGTTTTGTGCCATAGAAAATGTGCAATAAATGTTTATCGAGTGATTTGTCATTAATTGGAGCAAAGCTACATATCCACTCTGGGATTTTAATCTATAAACAATCAGGCTTGTACTAATGATTGCAGAGACTTTCCCCCATGTCAAAAAAAAAAATTGGGGGGAGGGGAGTAGAAAGACCTGCCTGTTATCACAATAACCTTACTGTCACAATAAGTAGCTTTTTAACTTGACATTTCCATGAAAATGCTTAGCAGCATTTTCACTGGTATTAGAAACTACAGGAGAGTCAATACTGCATTGTTGACAACTCTAAAATGTTTTTTCTTGGATAGCTTATTTATCATTAAAGGGAGAACATTGCACCAATCAAATTGGGCCGCTCTTGCCAGACAGCTGGATTCCAAACCAAGGAAAGTGTTCAGCCCCAAAAGAACCTGGACTGTGGCATTCAGAGCTAATGACACAGTATGTCCCTTTACATAATACTGGAACTCAAATGTTTTATCCTGGGTGTTGGTGGGGATGCACAGTGGGAAGATAGTTCTACCCTTAGTCTGGGTGATAGAAATATGTTACAGACAGCTTACATACTTTTGAACTTATTGTAAAGTACTAACTGGAGGACCTACTTTCTTACAGGGATACCTGTTAAGTCTCTACCTAATTACCAACAACTTGGAAACCCCCTAAATTCTGAAGTCATTGCTCACAGCTGACTCTGAGGCCTGCCTTTAACTTCTTGGAATTTAGATGCCTGCTCTTTAGAAGCAGGTTAATTGTTCTGTAGGAGACTGTTTTTTACTGAAGGCCTTTGTCTTAAATCAGAATTCAAATTCAGATTAAACAAAATAGGTAACCAATTTGGAATGAAAAGAAACTTTTTACATTTTCTGAGGCCTGAACTTCCTAGGAACTTTGCAATAAATACATAAGATGTGTCAGAGATGTCTGAGTGTTGTTATTGTTAGCTTAATTCCACTTATGTTAAAATCCATGACAACACAAGGACAACTCTATATAAAAACAAAGACTGTTAATCTGAAATAGATGAGAAATATCAGTAAGTCTTACATGTTAGATATCTCAAAATGTGATTCCAAACTGGATTTTTCTTTCCTTTTTTTTTTTTTAAAGAGGGATTGATAGAAAATAGAAGAAAACCTGAATGTTCCAGGGGATTCTAAATCTAGATCTCAGCTCCTTTTCCTTTTCCATTAGCTACATTTAAGTAGATGTTCAAATGTCCGGGATGTATTGATTCTACAAATCCTGTAAGTATGGTAATGACATTTTATTCACTAAAAAGAAAATCAACTCTGTTTAAGTGCCCAAGGGTCTATGTTTACTTTTCTGTTTTGTCTCTTTCCCCCTATTTCTGCCAGGGCAACTCTCTAACTTCTCCCAAACATTTAAAGTTTTTTCTTTCTAATTCTCCCCTAAATACTGAAGAAAAACTGGTGGGGCATAAAGAAAAGAGAAATTATGATGGGAGGGAGTGGCATGGGATGGAATGAGGAAGCACGATAGATAAGTTTTGTAGTGCACAACTTCTTTAAACTGTGGTCTTTTCTACCAACCTACAAAGAGTTATCAGCTGAAAGCAAAAGTAATTATAATTGGCATCAGTATTGTAACATGAATTAATGGACCAAATGGACCAAAAATCAAATCAGGTTAAATGACCTACTTTGTTGCTTTTTCTGTAAAGATGAGGTTATACTACCACCTCCTATGAGTACATTAGTCTTCTTAGCAGTTGCATTTCCTCAGTGAAAATCAGCAAATTAGCATTCACACTAAGGCTTGCACAGGTATAGTAGAATTCTTACAGAGAATTCTCTGTAATTCTCTGTAATAACCAGAGAGTTGGCTCCTACTGACATCCTAAAAGTAGGATGAGATTGCTGATGCTTACTTAGAATAAGGTCCCTGTTTAGAGGTGAAGTACTTGGAGCAGAAAGTAACTGGCCACACTCCCTCCACATGCAATCAACTTTGTTATGTGTCTTACTCTCCTAGAATGGAATTTAAACAAAATCTTTTTGGATGGTAGTTTGTATTTTCAAGTTAATTTCATATTTATCATTTTAGTAGTTCTGAAAAATATCTCTTTAAGCTCATTATTACATTGGATACATGAGGAAACCAAGAAATACAGATGTTCAATAACTTGCTGGAGAACACACAGCTGATTAAAAGGCAAATCTAGGATGAACTCCCAGTTATCCAGGCCCAGTTTCCTTCCCACTGAAACCCATGTGGCAAGGTAGTTTAAAGATGCCACTGTTTTGTTGCTGAGTTTATGACAGAGTCCAATTTGAAAGATAACTTGAAACAAAAGATCTCTATGCTTATTTATATTAGAATAATTTAATATTTATTGGGTGCTCATGGTATGTATGTAGCACTATGCTAGTTATTGTTGGGAAGAGGAAGTTTAAAAGAACATATAACCTGATACCTTCTCTCAAGACTCTTGGTATATTTTGATGAGAAGAAATATATTTCCGTGGCACTTATTTCTCAGGAATCTCTTCCTTCTCTTGACCAAAACTGTATGAACTGCACAAGTTACAGTTTTTGGTCATCTTAGATTTGCTTTCTCTAAGATGAGACAGTCTTATGGCCTTGGCTGTCACATTCTTCACATTAACTTTGGCCTCTACCACTTACTCATCACTCATATTCAGGGCCATTGTTTCCAACCATCATAAAACATTATTTCTTGGAATTTTTGCCATCTCCTTAAACTCAATAGGTCAAAAACAGATCATCATGTCATACAATCCCCACTTCCATCTCCAAGTTACCTAATTCTATGAATAGTAGTAAAACCACTGCCCAGATCCCACAGGTTCAAAATTTCAGGGATAGCTCTGATTTTCCTATGCTGCCTATATCTAATCACTCACCAACTTCCATCTATTATTCCTCTTAAATGTCTCATTGAGTTTTTCTCCATTCCATTTCTACTGCCACCAAACTAGCTTATAGCTCCATTAATTTCTACACTTTACATGAGCTTTTCCAGTTTCAGTTTTTTCAAATGTAGTCAGGCCTATGAAACTCTGCCAGATTCATCTACTAAAAACATTTTTCTATCATATTCTCATTTATTCAAAATTTGCTGATAGATTCCCTATTTAAAAGTGCCTGGAATTCAGTGTCTAATAGTTTGGTCTTAAATTTCTATCCAAATTGATTTTCTGACTCTTCAACTCAATCCCTAATCTGACTAGGCTCTTTGGTGTGTACCCTGTAGGTGTCAAAATCACTGCAGGTGTCAAATTCATTCTTGAAACTATATATTTCTGACATAATTTCTGTGACTAGAATTGAATTCAAACAACATATATTCATCACTTACTATGTGCACAGAAAGTTTGCTTAGCATGGTCCCATATCCTAGATATTCTTTTAGGCCTATCGCATTTTACCTTCTCTATGAAGCCTTCTTCATTCAGCCTGCTCATTGCTCTCTTTCTTCCATAAACTCCTTTACCATTAAAAACATGACATTGTGGAACACCTGTGTGGCTCAGTCAGTTAAGCATCTGCCTTCTGCTCAGGTCACGCTCTCTCTCTCTCTCTCTGACAAATAAATAAATATAATCTTTAAAATAAAACCAAAAAACTCCCCAAAAACCACATAACGTTGGTTTACTGTCTCATATTTTTATGTTCTGTAGGTCTTGTATGTCCTCCAATATTGTAAATTCCTTAAGAGCAGGAACTACATCTTACCTTTGTGTCACATAATGTGTTGAACTTAACTGACACTTGTTTAACAGATTATAGCAGATTTGAGATATTTTAATGAGAACATAAGAAATAAAAAAATGGATCAAGGTAGAGGTCCATGCAGAGCTATGGTATTTAAGAGATAATGATAGCTTTCATAGTATCAAATAAGATTAGATATATTTCTTAAGGATCTGTGTCCTCCCTTTAATCCCTTATTATCAGCCAGTGATCCTACAAAGGCAAATTTATAATTTTCTGCATCATGGAAGAATCTTGCTTTTATCCCAGATTAGTACTTCCTAAATATATCAAAACTTTGATTAAGGGTAAGAGAGAAAAGTAGTAAAAAATGAAATTGATGATTCTGGGCAAGGAAGACACCAAAATGCTGAATTTGGAATGGACTCAATCTGAAAACTTTCTTTAACCTATTCTGTTTGGGTTCACTGACTCCCAGGGTGATTTATTACATTTGCAGAAACTAATCAGCTAGTGCAGTCATTTAAATATTATGACAGCCTAGGGAGCAGTTTTTATTAAGGGTGTATTAAAAATATAAATGTGGTATGTGAGGTCATTTATTTGCTATGTAAACAGAGACCACTTTTAGTTCTAATTGGGCAATTAATAGTGAAACAAAAATAGAAAATATTTTTTAATGATTGCAATAGATACTATAAGCTTAAAATTATCTAGAAGCAAATTTCACTAATATATCTGAAACATGCTGCAGTCCCAAGTCCCAGTTTACTTACATTTTGTTTTACAATAATCAGTTGATAAATATATGATGTCATGGCCTCTTTGTAACCTTCAAAAGAATCAGAGCACTGAAGGCAGAGCCACCAGATTTAAGGTTTTTTTTCATTTTATTTGTTTACCCTTGAAAACAGGTTATTTGTTGCTAAATAGAATTATGCTCCTGACCAAAGATTTTGATTTAAATGGATGAAGTGTTGGCTCCGTGTAAACCTTGTCTATGTCAGATATGTCTATGTTACTAAACAGATCATGCAATTTCGTGATGGTCATTTATAGTTGTGAGAACTTCCTACTTGCAGTGGCTAGTTGGAACTTGTCAATTTCTAGTTGTATGCTGTTTGTTAGCAAATTTGTTAATGCCTCTGCATCTATTTCTTTATTTGCAAAATAGGGATATTAACACTCACCCTGTCTAAAATGCCAGATGTTGAGAAGTTCAAATGGGATAATGAATGTGAAACTACTTTGTAAATATACCAGGTCATTCTTCAGTATTTGTTTTACTTTTATCAGTCACTATTTTCTTTCCATAGATGAAAGAAACTGCCACTACAGATTAGAGAAACCTCATTGAGTCCTTAAAAGAAGATTTTAAACTATGTCTTCTATTTCTAACTTAATTGCAAAGTCGCTGGAGGCTTGGGTAGTGTCTCCTCTGTATTTTGCCACATTGAGCTCCTAGCAGAAGCACTTAGCAATACTTGTTGACAGACTGACTAGTTATCAAATATTTAGCCAATAAATAAATCAGAAAGAATTCATAGTAGTAGCTTAATTTTAAAGCAGGCAAAGCAGATGAATAATCCCAAACTTCTGGGAATTTGCTAAAATCTCTTAACAGCACAATTTTACTACATACTGTTTTAGTCATAGCACTGAAATATCAAATGTTACCTTTTGTCTTCAAGATTGACAGTTCGGGGTCCTTTTGCATTTATTCTCAGAAGCACACTCCAAGTCTTCATTAAATCCAATCTATTCGTCCCTTGGAAAGCTAACAGTCTTGGTGAGCTGCATAGTGAATCTGAATACCCTGAAGGGTCTTGAAAGCACACTCCGTTTACAGGGTGCCTGTTCTTTACGCAAGCTTCTTTGAAAAGATGGGTTGCTACGATTTTCAAGAAGAAAGAGGGCAGGGCATATATGCTAGCCAATGTATACAGATTCTTCTTCCTCTTTCAGATTAGTCCTCAAACTGTAAAGCACGCCTAAATTTGGCTTCTCTGCAAAGTGGGGGAGGGGAAAGCAGGGGGAGGGAAGAAGAGTAGAAACTGGATACTTGCAAGTTGTTGTGTACATAAATAAGCTTTTACATCTAGCTCCAGCAACAGAATTCTCAGGAAATCCTGTAGCTGCTCTGAGATGGGAAACAGGAAGGAGTATACTCTGTCCAACTTAGTTGTCTCTAATTTTTATGACTTGGTGGGGTGGGGGTGGTTAGAATATTTTTAGGCTGAGAAAGATAATCTTACCAGTATATGCTAATCTAACTGCCATTATGTGAAACTTGATTTTAGACAAGATAAATTTCATCCCCCAAGCCTCCCTCTCCCCCATTCTCTCTTTCTCTTTCTGTTGCTCTTTCTTTTATTATATTGGTGGCTCTAACCACGCTCTAAAGAGTCTTTTTCTTTTTGGTGCCTTATGTTCTGGCAAATAATTGTCTAGTTTGAGTTTCATTTCATGAAATCCCCACAACAGACATTGCCTCCACTGGATTAAAGGTAATTTTGTTTCTGTCACGTTGAGAATGACCTGGAATGAATGACCTGGAATGAATTCTCTCTTAGGAATTTGGAAGTCAAGTAAATACTCTTAGATTTTGGCTAGCCTCTGGAGTGTTGAAATAATGGGATGTTCTATCTGTCTTCTGGAGAATAAGGACATAGCAGTCTGCTGTGTCTTGATTGGAGCTTGGGGTGGCACCTTGATATTATGAACAAAATGGATGAGACCTTGGTGTAAGTTGGTTACATCAATTATATTGAGTTAGATTAAGGTGGACTATAAGGGGATGGGTATAAATATGTTCATTTTAATACCTTTTAAACATGGTCCTACAACTAATAATTATAATTAATTTGGTACTCAGTAAAACAAGAGCCCTCTGGCTTGCTACTGGCTGCAGAAACAAAGCCATTTACTCAAACTTTACATCTGTAGGTACCTGAATTATATCACAGGAAACCTGGAGCCAGGACACTAAGAGTTCTGAAGCCTTTTTCTTTCATAGAATTCTTAGCTGTGGTAGTGGGTGGAGGACAAGGCCATCCAAGCAAGTTAAAAGGGAAGATAACATTTGCATCCAAGACCAGACTCTTTAATCCTCCCCTGGGAAGTTTTACTAACTAAAGTGACGTTATAACTAAGTGACGTTATAACTACAATTTCTTCAGCTGGGTTTGGATCCTCAGAGACCCAGGGGAAAGTTAATAAGGGAGGCAAAGGATGACTTATCACTTCCCCTCTAGTCTGGACTGTTACAGTCATCTTGAGCTATGGTGAAAAGTAGTTTATACTCAAGTCAGGAAGTAAAGAGAAAGGGGTTATATATTTGATCTTCAAGATAGGATCACAATAGCTGTAACAGAGAGGGGATGCCTTCTTGTGCTGCTCCTGTGTGTTCCCCTACTTACTTCCTCCCTTAGCTGTTTCTCTGCTTCCTGAGCAATGGGAAGGGTAGTGCTCCACCCATACCCAATTGGGTCTTTCCCCTGTTTAGCTGTATCAGTTTATAGGATGTTTGATATAATTAACGTCAGACTACTCATCTCCTTCCTTCACATTTCCATCTTATATTCTCCTTTCTATTTATCTTCATTATATACTTATTCTAACATTTTCTATCATTCCAGGAAATGGTGAAATGCTCAAGTTGATGCCTCTGCTGTTTTCTCTCTACTCTTTCTCATTTCCCCAGACTCTAACAGTTCTTACTTTATTACTGAGTTGGAGAGGATCAAGTAGGGAATGGTGAGGAAGAGGGGGAATAGCATGTAATTGGATGGGAACTCTGTCTTAATGAAGTAGACCTGGGTAGAAGGAAGGATTTGCATACAACATTCACACATTAACTATGAGCCACAAGATTCATAGCTTACGTGGGTTCACAGAGCTGAAAAGTGATCTTAAACTGATTTTATTTAGATTTTTTTATTCAGTTGAATTCCCGAGGGTATCAAAGGTCTAACTGATGATTCTGTCCCAAGATACTAGTTTACTGCCTTGTTTAGTTTTTCACATAAGTAAATCTAGTCCAGTTTTCTTATATTAGAGATGAGGAAACTGAGGCCAGAGAGAGAGAGACTTTCTCAAGATGTACTCGTTTTACCACAAAATCAAGAGGAGTCATTTTTTTCTTCCAGAACTGAAATTCTTATTTAATTATAAATTCACAATCAAAATTAATGACACTTTTGAAAGGAAGATAAAGAGTGTTACTATAATCATAGTACAGTGATATACACACATGTACATTCATTCACAGAAACTGGAATAGACTTGATTCATCCTTTCATTTCAGCTTATGGAAACCCAGAGACAATAAAAAAATATCAGTCTAAATAACATAATTTTACTCATATGTGGAATTTAAGAAACAAAACTGATGAACATAGGGTGAGGGAAGGAAAAACAAAATAAGAATTAAAACATAAGAGAATCTTAACTACACGGTCACGGATGGGGACATAGGTGGGGAGTTGGAGTAATTGGGTGATGTGCATTAATGAGGGCACTTGATGTAATAAGCACTGGGTGTTATATGCAACTGATGAACCACTAAGTTCTACCTCTGAAATTAATAATACACTATATGTTAACTAAATTGAATTTAAATAAAAAGAAAAAAATATCAGTCTATCTGTGAAAATAAGGCTTTGAACACTTTTCCTCTTCCTGCCTCAGGGCCCACCCCATGAGTATAAAGCAATCCTGGATTATCATTTCTTGAGAGTTCAGGGTGCACTAACAGATTTTCAGATGAGTTTGAATGCAATCTGTTGAAAAGAAATCTGCTAAAATCTGTTGAAAATTAAATCCTAGGACAGATTGTACAGATCATTGAAGTCAACATCCTTATGTTATTCTGTGCTGTCCAATATGGTAGCCATTAGCTACATGTGGTTATTTAAACTAAACTGTTACATAGAGCTACCCTATGACCCTGCAATTCCACTACTGGGTATTTACCCCAAAGATACAGGTGTAGTGAAAAAAAGGGCCATATGTACTCCAATGTTCATGGCAGCAATGGTCACAACAGCCAAACTGTGGAAAGAACCAAGATACCTTTCAACAGATGAATGGATAAAGAAGATGGTCCATATATACAATGGAATATTATGCCTCCATCAGAAAGGATGAATACCCAACTTTTGTATCAACATGGATGGGACTGGAGGAGATTATGCTGAGTGAAATAAGTCCAGCAGAGAAAGTCAATTACCATATGGTTTCACTTGTGATTCATAAGGAATGACATGGAAGACATTAAAAGAAGGAAAGGAAAAGTGAATTGGAGTAAATTGGAAGGGGAGACAAAGTATGAGAGACTGTGGACTCTGAGAAACAAACTGAGGGTTTTGGAGGGGAGGGGGTTAGGGGGATGGGTGAGCCTGGTGGTGGGTATTAAGGAGCGGACATATTGCATGGAGCACTGGGTGTGGTGCATAAAAAAATGAATCTTGGAACACTGAAAAAATAAAAAAAATAAAAAAATAAAACAATAAACTAAATGTAAATTAATAAAATAAAATAAAATAAATTTGGTCTTTCAATCACACTAGCCACCTTCCAGATACTCATAGCTACATATGGTTAGTGGATACTGCATTGAATAACATGGTTTTAAAATAGATTCAAAGCATAGTCAATGGTGAAAAACTAGGAGCTTCTCCCATAAAGTGAGGAACAAGATAAGGATGTCCACTTTCACCACTTTTATTCAGCATAGTACGGGAAGTCCTAGTCACAGTAGTCAAAGAAGAAAAAGAAATGAAAGGCCTCCAAATTAGTAAGGAAGAAGCAAAATTTTCACTATTTGCAGATGACACGATACTGTATGTAGAAAACCCTAAAGACTCCACCAAGAAATTACTAGAACTGATAAATTCACTAATGTTGCAGGATACAAGATCAATGTACAGAAATCTGTTGCATTTCTACACACTAATAATAAAGGAGCAGAAAAAAATTAAGAAAATAATCACATTTATAATTGCACCCCAAATAATAAAATACCTAGGAAGAAAGACCTGTACTCTGAAAACTCAAAAACACTGACTAAAGAAATTGAAAATGACATAAACAAATGAAAAGATACTCCATACTCTTGGATTGGAAAAAGAAACATTGTTAAAATGCCCATACTACTAAAGGCGCTCTATGGATTTAATACAATCTCTATCAAAATACCAACAGCATTTTTCACAAAACTACAAAAAAAAATCCAAAAATATTAATGGAGCCACAAAAGACCCCAATACCAAAGCAATCTTAAGAAAGGAAAACAAAGTTGGAGGTGTCACAATTCCAGATTTCAGATTATACTAGAAAGCTGTAGTAGTCAAAACAGTATGGTACTGGCATATAGATAGATTAATAGATTAATGGCATAGAATGGAGAGCCCAGAAATAAATTCACAATTATATGGTCAAATAATCTCTGACAAAGGAGGCAAGAATAAGCAATGTGAAAAAGATAATCTTTTCAACCAATGGTGTTAGGAAAACTGGACAGCTATATGCAACAGAATGAAACTGGACCACTTTCTTTCACCATACACAAAAACAAACTCAAAATCAATTAAAGATATAAATGTGACACCTGAAACCATAAAAATCCCAGACAAGAACATAAGTAGTAATTTCTCTGATATCTGCTTTAGCAACATTTTTCTAGATATGTCTCTTCAGACAAAGGAAACAAAACAAAAAATAAACTATTGAGACTACATCAAAATAAAGCTTCTGCACAGCAAAGGAAACAACCAACAAAACTAAAAGACAACCTACAAAATGGAGAAGATATTTGCAAATGACATATCTGATGAAGGGTTAGTATCCAAAATATATAAAGAACTTACAAAATTCAATACCCTTAAATGAATAATCCAATTAAAAAATGGGCAGAAGACATGAACATTTTTTCAAAGAAGATATCCAGATGGCCAACAGACACATGAAAAGATGCTCAGCATCACTCATCATCATAGAAATGCAAATCAAAACTACAATGAGCGATCACCTCACACTTATCAGAATGGCTAAAATCAACAACACAAGAAATAACAAGTTTTGGCAAGGATGTGGAGAAATGGGAACCCTCTTGCCCTGTTGGTGGGAATGTAAACTGGTGCAGCCACTGTGAAAAACGTTATGGAAGTTCCTTAAAAATAAGGGTGCCTGGGTAGCTCAGTCAATTTAGCATCCAACTCTTGATTTCTGCTTAGGGCATTATGGTCTCAGCTTCCTGTGATGAGCCCTGCATCAGGCTCCATGCTCAGTGGGGAGTGTCCTTGAGATTCTCTCTCTCCCTCTACCCCTCCCATGACTCGTGCTCTGTCTCTTTCTAAAATAAATACATAAATCTTTGAAAAAAAAAAGCTAAAAATAGAACTGCCCCATGATCCAGGAAACACACTTCTGGATATTTATCTCAAAGTACAAAAAAAAAAATTCAAAGGGATACATGCACCCTAATACTTATTGCAGCATTATTTATAGTAACCAAATTATGGAAGCAGCCCATTCATCTGACAGATGAATGGATAAAGAAGATGTAATATAATACTTACATATACTAGTGTGACTTCACAGAAAACTTTGTTTCCCTGGAAAAACCTAACTAATGCACTTTTACATGTTTGTAGACTATCTATGTATATTATATATATAATGGAATATTATTTAACCATAAAGAAGAATGAAATGCTGCTATTAACAACAACATGGATGGAGCTAGAGAGTATAGTGCTAAGTTAAATGAGTCAGAGAAAGACAAATACCATATGATTTTACTCATATGTGGAAATTAAGAAACAAAACAAATGAAAAAAAGAAGAAAAAAGAGACAAACCAAAATACAGACTCTTAACTGTAGAGAAGAAACAGACCAGAAATCAGAGGGGAGGTGGGTCAGGAGATGGGTGAAATAGGTGAAGGAGAGTTAGAATACAATTATCCTGATGAGCACTGAGTAATATATAGAATTGTTGAATCACTATATTGTACATTTGAAAATAACATAACACTTTGTTAACTACACTGGAATTAAAATAAAAAATAGAATAGAGTTTAAAATTAATATCTAGGTTGGCTAGGAAGTATCATAAGTACAAGATCATATAATTAAATGCCACAATTGGAAAAAGAATAAGGCTTCTGGATTCCCAGTCAAGAGTAATCAGATTCATTTCCACACCCTATGTAGTTATTTCTATCTGTCTATCTATGGGCATAACTGAGGTACACTGTGTATGTGACATTATTTGTGGGCTTGAAGTTTTAGGAGGAAAGCATCTAGTTAGCAAGGATGAGGGAGCTCCTTTACATGGTTTTGTACAGTTCTTACCATTCTTTCCTGACAGGACAAAACGAGGTAGTACACAAAAATATGGAGTGAAAAGAAAGTTATACAAATGGAAGTTATAGTATTGATCAACTCCAGCTTTACTGCATTATATTTAATATCCCTGAGTTCGGGTGGAGATGGATGTTTGTGGGGAAACAGGCTGGACTGGTGGGTCAGTTTGGCAACTGAAGTGAGAGAGAGTATGTTGGGAGTGTGTGGTCAGGGAACCTACAACTACTACTGAGTTATTTTATGAGTATCTAAGAAATCCACAGCTATTCAAAACTCTTACTTCTCCAAATATGCTAGCATAAACCTGAAATACCTTTTTATAAAAGATTTTATTTATTTATTTATTTATTTAAGAGAGAGAGACTGTGAGTAGGGAGAGGGACATAAAGAGAAAGAATTTTGAACAGACTACACAGTGAGAATGCAGCCTGATATGTGGATCTACCTCACAACCCTGAGATCATGACCTGAGCCAAAATCAAGAGTTGGATGCTTAACTGATTGAACCACCCAGACACCCCAAGCCTGAAATACTGTTAAATGTAGTTCACAGTGAGAGTCCTTTTTTATTTCAATGCCTTTAAATTCAGGTCCACTAAGGATCATCAAGGACTGACTCTCATTAGAGAGGTCATCCATTATGTGTGGGGAGTCTAGGTGTTCTTACTAGAAAAAAATGATAGTATTATCAGCTCTCCCTATTTTATAAAATTTAAAAATTAAATAAAATGAGAGATATATAATAATATTTCTTGTCATAAGCATTGTATTTGATATTTTTTAAAAATTCTGCTTAGACATACAAAAAAGAAAAATAACGGGCTTTCACTATAAAAAGAACATGTGGTGAAAAAAATAGTTTACCAAAATTCTACACAAGGATTAAGATGTAGAATAGCATACTTACCTTTTTTTTTAAGAATTTTTATTTATACTTGTTTTATTTTTAATACCAACATTATCATCTCTGTTCTGGTAGGATAAGTCATAGAAGAAGCATCCCTAAATTCTGGATAATAAGAAGTAATAATTGTAGCATAACATAAGGTATAGAGATGTTGAGTCACTATACTGTACACCTAAAACTAATGTAACATTGTGTGTTACTTATAATCAAATACTAGAAAATAAAAAGATACAGTACTAATTAAATTATCTTTTTCACTTGATGTGATGTTAGTAAAAATGTAAAGTTTGTAAGGCATTCCAATAAAAGCCTTAGAAGTAAAAAAAAATACAATCTAGATTTTAAACCAAAGACTGTAACAAGGGATGAAGAAGGGCTTTATCATAAATAAGGTGTCTATACAACAAGAAGATCTAACATTTGTAAATACTTTTGCCCTCAACTTGGGAGCACCCAAATATATACATAAATTAATAATATACATATAGAAAGTAATTGTTAATAAAACAATAATAGTAGGGGACTTTGACACCAAACTTACAGCAATGGATAGATCATCTAAACAGAATAGCAACAAGGGAAAAATGACTTTGAATGACACACTGGGCCAGATGGACTTAATGGATATATTCAGAACATCTTATCCTAAAGCAGGGAAATACACATTCTTTTTGAAAGTGCATGGAATGTACTCCAGAATAGATCACATACTGGGTCACAAATCAGGCCTCGACAAGTACAAAAAGATTGAGATCATGCCATGCATATTTTCAGACAATAAAGCTATGAACCTTGAAGCCCACCACAAGAAAAAATTAGGAAGGACTACAAACACATGCATGTTAAAGAACATCCTACTAAAGAATGAATTAGTTAACCAGGAAATTGAAGAAGAAATTTAAAAAAATACACAGAAGGAAATGAAAATGAAAACATGAGAGTTCCAAATCCTTGTATTGTGGCAAAGACAATCCTAAGAGGGGAAGTATATCATGATGGAGCCCTACCTCAAGAAGCAAGAAAAGTTTCAAATACACAACGTAACCTTACACTAAGGTAGTTATAAAGGGAAGAGCAAATGAAGCCTAAAGACAGGAACATAATGGAAATAATAAAGATTAGACAGAAATAAATGATATAGAAACAACAAAATAGAACAGATAAATGAAACTAAAAGCTGGTTCTCTGCAAGAATTAATAAACTTGATAAACTTCTAGCCAGACTTACCAAGAAGAAAAGAGAAAGAACCCAAGTAAATAAAATCATGAATGAGAGAGAACACAACGAACACCACAAAAATACAAATAATCAGAAGAGAATATAAAAAATTAAATGCCAACAAACTGGACAATCCAGGAGAAACATACAAATTACTACCAGAAACATACAAACTACCAAAACTGGAACAGGAAGATAGAAAGTTTGAACAGACACATGACCAGGAAAGAAATTGAATCAGTAATCAAGAATCTCCAAAGAAACAAAAGTCAAGACTGGATGGCTTCCCAGGGAAATTCTACCAGACATTTAAACAAGAGTTAATACCTATACTTCTCAAGCTGTTTCAAAAAAACAGAAATGGAAGGAAAACTTCCAATTTCTTTCTATGAGGCCAGCATTACCTTGATCCCAAAACCAGACAGACTCCACTGAAAAGGAGAATTACAGGCCAACATCCCTGATGAACGTGAATGCAAACATTCTCGACAAGATACTGGCAAATCAAATCCAACAGTACTTTAAAAAAATCATTCACTATGATCAAGTGGGATTTATTACTGGGCTGCAAAAATGGTTCAATATCACAAATCAGTCAACACGATACACCACATTAATAAAAGAAAGGATAAGAATCATGATCCTCTCCATAGATGCAGAAAAAGTATTTGGCAAAATATAGCATCCATTCTTGATAAAAATCCTCAACAAAGTAGTATAGATGGAACACAGCTCAACATCATAAAAGCCATATATGAAAGATCCACAGGAAATATTATCCTCAGTGGGGAGAAACTGAGAACTTTTCCCCTAAGATCAGGAACAGGACAGGGATGTCCACTCTCACCATTACTATTTAAGATGTATTGGAAGCCCTAGCCACAGCAATCAGACAACAAAAGCAATAAAAGTTATCGAAATCAGAAAAGAAGAAGTCAAACTTACACTATTGCAGATGACATGATACTCTATGTAGAAAACCTGAAAGACCGCTAAAAAATTGCTGAAACTAATAAATGAATTCAGCAAAGTTAGAGGATATAAAATGAATGTACAAAAACATGTTGCATTTCTATACACCATTAATGGAGTAGCAGAAAAAGAAATCAAAGAATCAACCCCATTTGCAATTGCACCAAAACCAATGAGATACCTAGGAATAAACCTAACCAAAGAGGTAAAAGATTTGTATTCTGAAAACTATAGGACAGTTATGAGACAAGTTGAGGAAGACACTAAGAAATGGAAAAATACTCCATGCTCATGGATTGGAAGAACAAACATTGTTAAAGTGTCCATACTACCCAAAACAATCTACACATTTAATGTAATCCCCATTAAAATACCATCAGCATTTTTCACAGAGCTTGAACAAATAATCCTTAAGTTTGTATAGAACCACAAAAGACCCCAAATAGCCAAAACAATCCTGAAAAAAAAAAGCAAAGCTAGAGGCATCATAATTCTGGACTTCAAATTATATTACAAAACTGTAGTGATCAAGACAGTATGGTACTGGCACAAAAACAGACACATAGATCAATGGAACATAATAGAAAACCCAGAAATGGACCAACAGCTATATGGTCAACTAATATTTGACAAAGCAGCAAAGAATATCCAATGGAAAAAAGACAGTCTCTTCAACAAATGGTGTTGGAAAAACTGGACAGCAACATGCAGAAGAATGAAACTGGACCACTTTCTTACACTATGCACAAAAATAAATTCAGAATGGAGGAGAGACCAATTTTGAGACAGGAAACGATTAAAATCATAGAGAACAAAGGCAGCAACCTCTTTGATATTGGCTGTAGGAACATCTTAGTAGGTAGGTCTTTTGAAGCAAGGGAAACAAAAGCAAAAACAGACTATTGGAACTTCATCAAAATAAAAGGCTTCTGCACAATGATGGAAACCATCAACAAAACTAATAGGCAGCCAGTAGAATAGAAGAAAATATATGCAAATGACATATCTGGTAATAATGGGTTAATACCCAAAATCTATAAAGAACTTATCAAACTCAACACCCCCAAATGATATAATCCAGTTAAAAATGAGCAGAAGACATGAACACACATTTTTCCAAAGAAGACATACAGATGGCAACAGACATATGAAAAGATACCCAGCATCACTCATCATCAGGGAAATACAAATTGAAGCCATGAAGAGATACAACCTCACACCTGTCGAAATGGCTAAAATTAATAACAAGGAAACAACAGATGTTGGAGCAACACAGAGGAACTCTCTTACACTCTTGGTGGGAATGCAAACTGGTGCAGCCACTCTATTTTTAAAAGATTTTATTTTTTTATTTGATAGAGAGAGAGCACAAGCAGAGGGAGCAGCAGGCAGAGGGAGAAGGAGAAGCAGGCTCATTGCTGAACAGGGAGCCTGACACAGGTCTCAGTCCCAGGATCCCTGGATCATGACCTGAGCTGAGGGCAGATGCTTAACTGACTGAGCCACCCAGACGCCCCTGTGCAACCACTCTTGAAAAGTGTATGGATGTTCCTCAAAAAGTTAATGATAGAAGTACCTTATATTCCAGCAATTGCACTACTAGGTATTTAGCCAAACAGTACAAAAATACAGAGTCAAAGGGGTACATGCACCCTGATGTTTATAGCAGCATTATCAACAATAGCCAAACTATGGAAGGAGCCTGTGCCCATTGACTGATGAACAGATAAAGGAGAGGTGGTATATATGTGTACACAAACACACACACACAATGTAGTATTACACTGCCATCAAAATAGTGAAATCTTGGCATTTTCAAGACACAGATGGAGCTAGAGTGTATTATGCTAAGCAAAATTAATCATTCAGAGAAAAACAAATACCATACAATTCCACTCATATGTGGAATTTAGGAAACAAAACAGATGAACATATGGGAAGGGGAAAAACAAAAGTGAGAGGGAGGGAAGCAAACCATAAGAGACTCAATGATAGAGAACAAACTGAAGGTTGATGGATGGGAGGTGGATGGAGGTTGGGCTACGTGGGTGATAAGTATTAAAGAGGGCACTTGTTATGATGACCAGTGGGTATTACATGTAAGTGATGAATCACTTAATTCTATTCCTGAAACCAATATTATACTATATGTTAACTTATAAGAATTTAAATAATTTGGAAGAAAAATATTAAAATGAGGACCATAAAAAGACTTTATGGACTATAAGGTATTATTTAGATAAAATTAATCCATTATTTCTCCTTCATCTTCTGCACAGTGCTATTTCTCACCTAAAATATTGCATGAGTTCTTGGGGCGCCTGGGTGGCTCAGTGGGTTAAGCCGCTGCCTTCGGCTCAGGTCATGATCCCAGGTCCTGGGTTTGAGCCCCACGTCGGGCTTTCTGCTCAGCGGGGAGCCTGCTTCCTCCTCTCTCTCTGCCTGCCTCTCTGCCTACTTGTGATTTCTCTGTGTCAAATAGATGAATAAAAATCTTTAAAAAAATATTGCATGAGTTCTCATAAATAAAAATTTTTTGAGAGCAATTTGGGTAACTTTGGCACACTTTTGGACACTGTAGGGTGTTATAATTCAAGGGCAGGGAATTAATGCCATTGAGGATCTAGTTGCAAAAGCCCACTTTTATATCTGGGGGTAAGTTTGCCACAATGACACTATTTGCTAGGCATATTTGTGTGTGTTTGCTGTGTGTATGGGCCAATGAAGTGTTATTTGTAAAATTAAGTTATCAGAGATCTCTGAAGGTAAGGTGAAAACATTCATTTAACTTGAAAATGTAATCCCAAGACCTGGGTTTATTGTGGGTACATCTTTTGCTGTGACCTGCAAGAGAGCAAGCCATTTGAATTTTCTGAGCCTTGGTTTTTCTGTTCATAATTAATAACAATAAGGATTAATAATTGCCACTATGTCTTTCACTGGGAATCAGAGTGTGCTAATGCATGTGAAAGCACTTGTGAACTGTAAATAGGTATACAAACAACCTCATTGTTATTTCCAAGTATCAGGGGAAATCCTCCAGGGACATGTTTAAAAGTTACCTTTTGCATATTTCCTTTATTTCATTAGGGACCAATCAGTTCTCTAGCCAAGAAGGGAAAGCGACTTAAACATTTGACTTGGGGGTCTAGCCCTTAACCTAGCTTCACCTCTGTTACTGGGACACACTCACTTTCAAAAACTGCAAGCAGAACTAGACTGGGGAAAATTTTGGAACAAGCAAATCACATTTTCAATGATTCCCCTTATCCCTTTCAGAACCCCTTCTTTAAGAGAATGTACTGGGTAGCAAAAGTAACTATATTCTGAGAGGTTGTATGCACTAGTAATTAGCATTCTGAACTTTGGAGACAGACAGATCTGGGCTGAATGTTATTTCCATCATTTGTTATTTGTGATTTTGGATAAATTATCCAACCTGTAAGCTCCTTACATTCCTGGTCTGTAAAATGTGTGCAATAATTACACTACCTCATGGGGTTGTTACAAGAATTCAATGCAATAGTGCCTGGCACAAATAATGTTTCCAATAAATATAGCCTTATTTTTATTTAAACTATGATTTTGCTCACTCAGAGTTATATTTTAAAGTTACCAACCAGGAAATAGACACTGTCCTAAAGAATGACTTCTAGTTTGGAGTGTTAAGATCTTTCCTGCCTCTTAGCCTTGTTGGTTTGGTGGTTTGTACAAGTAAGCCAACACTCAGGAAATATTAGGCACAAATTTGATAACAAAATAAAATTTTGTTTTTTTTCAGTGATATTTCCACAGCCTTTCCAATTTACATTTTTTGGTAATTTTTTTAGGTTTTATTTATTCATTTGAGAGAGAGAAAGTGAGCAAGGGAGAAAGAGAGCATGAGCAGGGGGGAGGGGCAGAGGGAGAGGGAGAAGTGGGCTCCCCACTGAGCAGGGAGCCCAATGTGGAGCTCGATTCCAGGACCTCAGGATCATGACCTGACCTGAAGGCAGATGTTCAACCAACTGAGCTACCCAAGCGCCCCTGTAATTTTTTTTTTTTACTGTTGCTTTCAGGTGATCAAAACTGTTTTACTTCATATTGATTATATCCTAATAAATATGATCATTCCAATTTAGTCCAGAAGGCTCGTCACTACTGAATAGTTGGTACTAGATTGGCTTGACTAAAACAAACTAACAAAAATGAAGATTTTTTTCCTGTTCTTAAAAGAACACAAAAGATAGTATTTATCTCATGGGGCTAAGCTGAATCCCTGGAACTATAATAGATATGGTTATGGAACAAAAGGGTTAGTTTATTTAATTTCATTTTTGCTTTGGAACATACTTTTATGGATCAACCTCAAATTCACATTATCAGTTTACAAATTGCCTTTGGTTGCATGAAATTGTACATAACAATTAATTTCTCACCCATAGAGAAAAATTGTGGGAAAGGAAAGGGGACAAGTGTGTGGTTTCTGGTTGGTTGAAAATTTTTCGTACAGAAGGAAAATACACTTAATAGGATGAGGAGTAAAGGTTTATCTGGTGTTCAGTCATGTAAACTGGTCACTTTTGTTACATCCCTTAACAGAGTTTGAACTGTTGTTTTTCAGTTTTTTACTGTCAAATGAAGTTTGTGAAAGCACTTTAAAAACAGGAATTCATTGTCAAAGTCTGAGATGGTTTTTTGTTATTAGCCTAGTATTGGTGGAGAAATACTCTTGTTAGAGAATGTTGAACTTTCTCATTTGTGTAAAGATATTATTTGTGTCTTCTCGCCTATGAAATGGTTCTTATTTGTTTATTGTAAAAATTTGTATTTTGTATTATTGTAATTTGTTTATTGTAAAAATTTCTACATGCACAACACAATCAGATGGTAACTATATTGAGGTCAAATTCAATTTGTAAATAGATTAAAGAATTATTGACTTCTTTTTAAAATTAAAAAAAATTATTTGGGTTGCTTGGGTAGCTCATTTATTTAAGCATCTGCCTTCAGCTCAGGTCATGATCCCAGGGCCTAGGGTCCTGAGGTTGAGCTCTTTGTCGGGCTCCCTGCTCAGCATGGAGTCTGCTTCTCCCTCTGCCTTCTGTTCCCCCTGCTTGTGCTCTCTGTCAAATACATAAAACCTTTAATTTTTTTTTATTTAAGTATAGTTGACATACAATTTTGCAATAGTTTTAGGTGTACAATGTAGTGATTTGCATTTTCTATGATATGTTATACTCACCACAAGTGTAGCTATCACCTGTTACCATATAATACTATTACACTATCACTGACCATATTCCCTACGATGTGCCTTTTATTCTTATGACTTATTCATTCCATAACTGAAAACCTGTATCTCCTACTCTCCTTCACTCATTTTGCCCATCCCCCCTTGTAACCCTTCCCTCTGGTAACTATCATTTGGTTCTCTGTATTTACATGTCTGATTCTGCTTTTTGTTTTTGTTATCTGATGATTGTTCAGTCTCCAGGCTTTCTTGAATACAATACCATTTTAAACAAACAAACAAACAAACAAACAAGCAGTCACCAGGAGTAGTAACAATGGCACCTGTAAGAGTCTGTCTTTTTGTTTCTAAGATAAAGAGGACTCATCATTTTACTCATTTTGGTTTCATAACTGTCAGTCCTTCTCTTCCTTCCTGTTTTAAGCAGGAAGTGCTGATAACATTATATATAAATAAGCACTCCATGTTACATAACTGTTGCCTCCTTTCAGACTTTTAAGAGTGTATCAGATAGTTTTGTTGTACTTGTTGGGTACTTAGAACAGCAAGTCAGAAGAACATTTTAAACAAAGAAGAAAGGGGTTAGAAACCTAAATATTTGTACATGCTGCAACTTTCTTGGGGGAATGGTTTGTCTATCACACATGTGATATTAACTCAGAAGTTTTCAGTCCAAAAGGATCAGCCCTGAGGAAAATTAGGAAGTAAATGAAGTGAGCACTTCTTGACTTCTTTTTTAAAAAAAATTTAAAGACCTCTTTTCTTTTTTAAATTTTAATTTTTTATTGAAGTATAGTGGACAGACAATATTCTGTCAGTTTCAGGTGTACAACATTGTGATTTAACAATCTTATACATTCTTAAATGTTCATCACAATTATAGTTACTGTCATCCTGCAAGGTCATTACAATATGAATAACTATATTCCATATGCTGTATTTTTCCTCTCTGTGAATTATTGATTTTTATAACTGGAAGTTTGTACATTTTAATCTTCTTCTTCTTTTCCCTTTTTTTATCTCTTTTGCTTTCCAGTCATCCACAGCTTCTCTTCTTATGCTGAGTTGCAAAATTTTGAAGGAAAGTGGATCTGAGAAATTGTTAACATTTCAGTGTAAAGAAATTTAAATTGTTCTTTTTTTCCCTGAAGTGACTATTTTATTTTAGTTATATGAAGTTACAAATATCACTAAACAAAAATAAAAAAAAAAACAATTCAGGAAATCATCCATGATCTCACCTTTCCAAATTAACCCAGTCCTAATATTTATGTGTTATAGTCTTTTATGCTTTTTTTAATGTATACACATATATTCAATAAAATAGGATAACATTATACATATTATTTACCAACCTGTTTTGGTTATTGGTTTCTTTAATTTTTTTTACTTGAGTATATTTCACACACAATGCTGCATTAGTTTCAGGTGTAAAGCATAGTAATTCATCTTCTCTATACATTATGCTATGCTCCCTGGGTTTACCTACCATGGGTCACCATATAATGCTATTACAGTATAACTGACTATATTCCCTATGGTATGCCTTTTATTCTCATGTCTTACTCATTCCATAACTGGGAACTGTATCTTCCACTCTCTTTCACGCATTTTGCCCTAAACCCCTCTTCTCTGGCAAATGTCAGTTTTGTTCTCTGTATTTAAATGTATGATTTTGCCTTTTGTTTGTTTTGCTTTTTAGGTTCCACATATGAGTGAAATCATAAGCTCTTTGTCTTTCTCTGTCTGACTTATTTCACTTAATGTAATACCCTTTAGGTCTATCCATGTTGTTGCAAATGGCATGATCTCATCTTTTTTTATGTCTACTTAACATTCCATTGTGTATGTACACCATATCTTCCTTATCTATTTGTCTATCAATGGACACCTTCAACCTGTTATTTTTATTTAACAGTTATTAATTTTTCTACCAAATGCAATCTCTCTTTTTTCTCTGTTTGGATTTCTTTTCATTAACTTTTTTTGGTGTTTTCTAGGTAACCTACAGAGCATTTTTCTTGCTTTGATCTATTGAAAGTCACCCCTCTCCATACAGATGTTTCTTTAAAAATGAAAACTTAAAAACAAAAAATTTAAAAAAAATTCATGTTGTATGTGCTTGATTGAGGAGCCAGTGGGGCAAAGCTACCATTTGTGGGATTATGACCAAATGCTTCTAAGTTAGAATCCCACCCAGGAGGCATTATATGGCAGTGATATACAGCTGTGATTGGCCTCAGATAGCTGGACCCTCCACCTCCAATGTTGCTTAGTGTACCCCACTGTGCAGCAGGACAGGATCTGGCACAGAAATCTCCTCTCCCCTGAATGAATGTAGCTTGGGAGGTGGGGTCACCCCCTCACCAGTCACACAGGATATGTTGCTAGAAAAATGTGCCAAAATTTTTTTAAAATTCAAATTATATGTTGGGGAGGATTTCTGAGAAAAAGATGGAATAGGAGGACCCTAACCTCACCTCTTCCCTTAGGCACAATCATAAAACCACTCACTAAGTATAAATAACCCAGAAAATGACCCGAAGATTGGCAGAACAAACTCCACAACTTAATGTGGTAAAGAGGTCACATTGAAGAAGGTTAGAAGGGGGCACACAAGATGTGGAGCTAAACAGATTTGCTGGATTGTCTGTGAAAGGGAGAGACCTACAAGAGCAGAGATAGAAGAGAAATAGACTGTCACACTGGAGATCTCACATGGGGAAAAAGAATTCCCATAACATTTGGCTTAGAAAACCAGAGGAGCTGAATTTCATGAGTTCCTACAACCAGCAGGTCTTAAACCTGGAATTTTAAAAATCAGCCAGCTTGGTTCTGGAAGAGCTAGGACTGCAAGAGGAAACTGAGTCCCCACACTTAATAAGATAGCACAGCAAAGAGACCCCAGAAATATAGTACAGAAGCAGAAATTTGAAAAACATCTAGGTCATATAGAAGGGATAGTTGTTTATTAATCTCAGATCATGTCCTGGAGGGACAGAGATCTTCGAGAGACTTCCAGGAACAAAGAAGTTGGTAGGTGCTATTTCCCTCACCCAACCTCCAACAAAACACATGGCCACCTACAGGAACCAGCATGGTGCTTACACTCACTGTCTAACTTGCTAACACCACACATTCTGCCCCCCTTTCAGTGAATCCATCCCCTCCAGGCAGACCTGACTTAGTACTGGCACTGCAGGTCTTTCCCCCCAAAGAAGAATGGGGCAAACCTTGTTAACACCACACCTCCTGCCTCCATGATCTTTGTGGATCCACCCCCTCTAACCCAATCAGCCTTGGTTGCAGTGGTGGCAAGTACCCTCTTGCAGAGGACTGACACTCAATCCTTGCTAATGCTGCAACTTCCAACCCTGCAGACATTAAAGTTCTGTCCCCTCCAATAAACTTGTGGCCAGGGCATATCCAAAGTGATGCCACAAACCTGGCATTATGCAAGCAGCCCTGACAGAAGCCAATACCACTCCAAAGTCACTCTTGCCCCAGGCAGAGGGAAAGACAACCACACACACCAGGAATACTGTGGCTCCAGCAGTGGGCTGGGGGTAGGCAGAGGGTCTGACTTTAGGACCTGCACACCAATAAAGAGCTTCTTAGGGAGCAATACAGGGAAAGGGTCCTGCAGTTTGTTGCTACTGCATCTCTGAAAAATGCCTGGTCAAACTCAAATCAAGCCTGAGGCAGCCTCAGACTGGTCCACTAACAACACAGGGACCAAACACAGCTCAGAACAGGCAAAGAGAGTTATTACAAACACCTGTACTGAAGGGAAAAGTGGCTCAGCCACAATAGCAGGGCACATGCAAAACACATAGTAGATACCCCTGAAGCACCACGTTCTTGTAAACAGGGGAGACTGTACTGCAAGGCAGTATAGGACCTCTTCATAAGGCCACTACTTTCAAGAGAAGGACATGTAGCTGACTTTCCTAACACAAGAAAGAGACACAGAGAGTTAGGCAAAATAGGTAGCCAGAGGAATATTTCTCAAATGAAAGACCAGGACAAAAATCACAGCAAATTATCTAAGCAGGATGGAGGAAAGTAATATGTCTGATAGAGAATTTAAGGTAATGATCATAAAGGATACTCACTGGACTTGAAAAAAAATGTGCAGGACAGCAGTGAGACCCTTAACAAAGAGCCAAAAAGAACCAATCAGAAATGAAAAACACAATAAATGAAGTTAAAAAATATACTATGGAATAAATAGTAGAATAGAGGAAGCTGAAAAACAAAAAAAATAGTAGAATAGAGGAAGCTGAAAAACAGAAAAATGAGACAGCAACCTAAAAACAGAGTAAATTGCAGAGTAAACAGAGTAAAGGTAAGTAAGCCAGTTGAGCACATGAAAGAAAAAAATAATGCAAAATGAGAATAGATTTAGGAAGCTCAGCAACACCATTAAACATGACATAATTCACACTATGGGGATCCCGGAAGGACAAGAGAAAGAAAGGGCGAGGGGAAGAAGTTTATTTGAAGAAATAATAGCTGAAAACTTCCTAAATCTGGGAAGAAAAAAGAAATCCAAATTCAGGAGGCATAGAGATCTTCCACAAAATCAACCAAAGTAGGTCCACACCAAGATACATAGTAATTAAAATGGAAAAAAGTAGTGATGAAGACTTCCAAATTTATGTTGGGGAGGATTTTAAAAGCAGTTTAAAAGCAGCAAGAGAAAAGAAGACACTTGTATACAAGGGAAACACAATAAGACTATCAGCACTTTTTTTTCTTTGAGCAAAAAACTTTCAGACCACAAGGGAGTGGCATGATATACTCAAAGCGATGAAAGGGAGAAATCTGCCACCAAGAATACCTATCAAGGCTATGATTCAAAATAGAAGGAAAGATAGAGGTTCCTAGACAAACAAAGGTTAAAGGAATTCATGACCAAATCCTAAAAGAAATGCTAAAGAAGACTCTCTGAATGGAAAGGAAAGACCAAATGTAAAAGTATGAATAGAAGGAAGCACAAAAATAGTAAGTATATCTGTAAAAATCAGCCCAGGGACTCACAAAATAAAAGAATGTAAAGTATTACACCATATATCTAAAATATGTCGGAGAGCTCTGCCTTGTAAACAGCGTGTGGAGCTTCCCCAGCACCTTACTGCTGCTGGGTGGCAAGCAGCTGTGCTCAAACCAACAGTTTACCCTGGCAGTGCACCCCCCACCCACAGACTCATGAGGAGTCTGTTTCCACCATGTTCCACTGACATGAAATGGTCACATGACTCTGCCATCCAGTGAACACCCACTGCGTCTTCTCCTGAGAGGATTCTAGGAGTCAAGATGGCGGAGAAGTAGCAGGCTGAGACTACTTCGGGTAGCGGGAGATCAGCTAAATAGCTTATCTAAAGATTGCAAACACCTACAAATCCAACGGGAGATTGAAGAGAAGAAGAACAGCAATTCTAGAAACAGAAAATCAACCACTATCTGAAAGGTAGGACTGGCGGAGAAGTGAATCCAAAGCGACGGGAAGATAGACCGCGGGGGGAGGGGCTGGCTCCCGGCGAGCGGCGGAGCAACGGAGCAAAATCAGGACTTTTAAAAGTCTGTTCCGCTGAGGGACATCGCTCCAGAGGCTTAACTGGGGTGAAGCCCAGGCAGGGTCAGCATGGCCTCAGGTCCCGCAGGGTCGCAGAAGGATCGGGGGTGTCTGAGTGTCGCAGAGCTTACCGGTATTAGAACGGGGAAGCCGGCTACAGAGACAGAGCCGAGGAGTGACTCTCAGCTCGGGGTTGCCTTGAACCGGTCGCAGGCTCTGTTAGCTCAGAGCACGGCCGGAGGCCAGGGTGATGGGAGTCATTGGGCGCTGTTCTCTGAGGGCGCACTGAGGAGTGGGGCCCCGGGCTCTCGGCTCCTCCGGGCCGGAGACCGGGAGGCTGCCATCTTCATTCCTGTCCTCCGGAACTCTACAGAAAGCGCTCAGGGAACAAAAGCTCCCGAAAGCAAACCCAGCAAACCCAAGCGGATTACGCAGCCCGGCCCCGGGTAAGGGCGGTGCAACTCCGCCTGGGGCAAAGAAGCTTGAGAATCACTACAACAGGCCCCTCCCCCAGAAGATCAACGGGAAACCCAGCCAGGACCAAGTTCACCTACCAAGGAGTGCAGTTTCAATACCCAGGAGAGAGGCGGAATTCCAGAGGAGAAGAAAGCAAAGCACGGAACTCATGGCTTTCTCCCCATGATTTTTTAGCCTTGCAGTTAATTTAATTTTTTTTTTTCTTTTTCAATTTTTTTTCTTTTTTCTCTTCTTCTGCTAAATTTTTTTAACTTTTACCGTTTTCTTTTATAACGTTTTTTAAATAGTTTATCTAATATATATATATATTTTTTCCCTCTTTTTATATTTTTTCTTTATCGGCTTTCTTTTTTTAAATAGTTTCTTTTTTGTTTTTTTCTTTTTGAACCCCTTTTTATCCCCTTTCTCCCCCCTCACAATTCGGGATCTCTTCTGATTTGGCTAAAGCATATTTTCCTGGGGTTGTTGCCACCCTTTTAGTATTTTACTTGCTCCTTCATAAACTCTTATCTGGACAAATGACAAGGCGGAAAAATTCACAACAAAAAAAAAGAACAAGAGACAGTACCAAAGGCTAGGGACCTAATCAAAACAGACATTGGTAATATGTCAGATATAGAGTTCAGAATGATGATTCTCAAGGTTCTAGCCGGGCTTGAAAAAGGCATGGAAGATATTAAAGCAACCCTCTCGGGAGATATAAAAGCCCTCTCTGGAGAAATAAAAGCACTAAAATCTAACCAAGTTGAAATCAAAAAAGCTATTAATGAGGTGCAATAAAAAATGGAGGCTCTCACTGCTAGGATAAATGAGGCAGAAGAAAGAATTAGCGATATAGAAGACCAAATGACAGAGAATAAAGAAGCTGAGCAAAAGAGGGACAAACAGCTACTGGACCACGAGGGGAGAATTCGAGAGATAAGTGACACCATAAGACGAAACAACATTAGAATAATTGGGATTCCAGAAGAAGAGGAAACAGAGATGGGAGCAGAAGGTATATTGGAGAGAATTATTGGAGAGAATTTCCCCAATATGGCAAAGGGAACAAGCATCAAAATCCAGAAGGTTCAGAGAACCCCCCTCAAAATCAATAAGAATAGGTCCACACCCCGTCACCTAATAGTAAAATTTACAAGTCTTAGTGACAAAGAAAAGATCCTGAAAGCAGCCCGGGAAAAGAAGTCTGTAATGTACAATGGTAAAAATATTAGACTGGCAGCAGACTTATCCACAGAGACTTGGCAGGCCAGAAAGAGCTGGCATGATATATTCAGAGTACTAAATGAGAAAAACATGCAGCCAAGAATACTATATCCAGCTAGGCTATCATTGAAAATAGAAGGAGAGATTAAAAGCTTCCAGGACAAACAAAAACTGAAAGAATTTGCAAATACCAAACCAGCTCTACAGGAAATATTGAAAGGGGTCCTCTAAGCAAAGAGAGACCCTAAAAGTAGTAGATCCGAAAGGAACAGAGACAATATACAATAACAGTCACCTTACAAGCAATACAATGGCACTAAATTCATATCTCTCAATACTTACCCTGAATGTTAATGGGCTGAATGCCCTAATCAAAAGACACAAGGTATCAGAATGGATAAAAAAACAAAACCCATCTATATGTTGCCTACAAGAAACTCATCTTAAACCCGAAGACACTTCCAGGTTTAAAGTGAGGGGGTGGAAAAGAATTTACCATGCTAATGGACATCAGAAGACAGCAGGAGTGGCAATCCTTATATCAGATCAATTAGATTTTAAGCCAAAGACTATAATAAGAGATGAGGAAGGACACTATATCATACTCAAAGGAACTGTCCAACAAGAAGATCTAACAATTTTAAATATCTATGCCACTAACGTGGGAGCAGCCAACTATATAAACCAATTAATAACAAAATCAAAGAAGCACATTGACAAGAATACAATAATAGTAGGGGATATTAACACTCCCCTCACTGAAATGGACAGATCATCCAAGGAAAAGATCAACAAGGAAATCAAGATCTTAAATGACACACTGGACCAGACGTACATCACAGATATATTCAGAACATTTCATCCCAAAGCAACAGAATACACATTCTTCTCTAGTGCACATGGAACATTCTCCAGAATAGATCACATTCTTGGTCCTAAATCAAGTCTCAACCGGTATCAAAAGATTGGGATCATTCCCTGCATATTTTCAGACCACAATGCTCTAAAGCTAGAACTCAATAACAAGAGGAAATTTGGAAAGAACCCAATACATGGAGACTAAACAGCATCCTTCTAAAGAAAGAATGGGTCAACCAGGAAATTAAAGAAGAATTGAAAAAATTCATGGAAACAAATGATAATGAAAACACAACGGTTCAGAATCTGTGGGACACAACAAAGGCAGTCCTGAGAGGAAAATATATAGCGGTACAAGCCTTTCTCAAGAAACAAGAAAGGTCTCAGGTACACAACCTAACCCTACACCTAAAGGAGCTGGAGAAAGAACAAGAAAGAAACCCTAAACCCAGCAGGAGAAGAGAAATCATAAAGATCAGAGCAGAAATCAATGAAATAGAAACCAAAAAAACAATAGAACAAATCAACGAAACTAGGAGCTGGTTCTTTGAAAGAATTAATAAGATTGATAAACCCCTGGCCAGACTTATCAAAAAGAAAAGAGAAAGGACCCAAATAAATAAAATCATGAATGAAAGAGGAGAGATCACAACGAACACCGAAGAAATACAGACAATTATAAGAACATACTATGAGCAACTCTACGCCAACAAATTTGACAATCTGGAAGAAATGGATGCATTCCTAGAGACATATAAACTACCACAACTGAACCAGGAAGAAATAGAAAGCCTGAACAGACCCATAACCAGTAAGGAGATTGAAAAAGTCATCAAAAATCTCCAAACAAACAAAAGCGCAGGGCCAGACGGCTTCCCGGGGGAATTCTACCAAACATTTAAAGAAGAACTAATTCCTATTCTCCTGAAACTGTTCCAAAAAATGGAAATAGAAGGAAAACTTCCAAACTAATTTTATGAGGCCAGCATCACCTTGATCCCAAAACCAGACAAGGATCCCAACAAAAAAGAGAACTACAGACCAATATCCTTGATGAACACAGATGCAAAAATTCTCGCCAAAATACTAGCCAATAGGATTCAACAGTACATTAAAAGGATTATTCACCACGACCAAGTGGGATTTATTCCAGGGCTGCAAGGTTGGTTCAACATCCGCAAATCAATCAATGTGATACAACACATTAATAAAAGAAAGAACAAGAACCATATGATACTCTCCATAGATGCTGAAAAAGCATTTGACAAAGTACAGCATCCCTTCCTGATCAAAACTCTTCAAAGTGTAGGGATAGAGGGCACATACCTCGATATTTTCAAAGCCATCTATGAAAAACCCACGGCAAATATCATTCTCAATGGAGAAAAACTGAAAGCTTTTCCGCTAAGGTCAGGAACACGGCAGGGATGTCCGTTATCACCACTGCTATTCAACATAGTACTAGAAGTCCTAGCCTCAGCAATCAGACAACAAAAGGAAATTAAAGGCATCCAAATCGGCAAAGAAGAAGGCAAACTATCACTCTTTGCAGATGATATGATACTATATGTGGAAAACCCAAAAGACTCCACTCCAAAACTGCTAGAACTTGTACAGGAATTCAGTAAAGTGTCAGGATATAAAAATCAATGCACAGAAATCAGTTGCATTTCTCTACACCAACAAGAAGACAGAAGAAAGAGAAATTAAGGAGTCAATCCCATTTACAATTGCACCCAAAACTATAAGATACCTAGGAATAAACCTAACCAAAGAGACTAAGAATTTATACTCAGAAAACTATAAAGTACTCATGAAAGAAATTGAGGAAGACACAAAGAAATGGAAAAATGTTCCATGCTCCTGGATTGGAAGAATAAATATTGTGAAAATGTCTATGCTACCTAAAGCAATCTACACATTTAATGCAATTCCTATCAAAGTACCATCCATTTTTTTCAAAGAAATGGAACAAATCATCCTAAAATTTATATGGAACCAGAAAAGACCTCGAATAGCCAAAGGAATATTGAAAAAGAAAGCAAAGTTGGTGGCATCACAATTCCGGACTTCAAGCTCTATTACAAAGTTGTCATCATCAAGACAGCATGGTACTGGCACAAAAACAGACACATAGATCAATGGAACAGAATAGAGAGCCCAGAAATGGACCCTCAACTCTATGGTCAACTCATCTTCGACAAAGCAGGAAAGAATGTCCAATGGAACAAAGACAGCCTCTTCAATAAATGGTGTTGGGAAAATTGGACAGCCACATGCAGAAAAATGAAATTGGATCATTTCCTTACACCACACACGAAAATAGACTCAAAATGGATGAAGGATCTCAATGTGAGAAAGGAATCCATCAAAATCCTCGAGGAGAACACAGGCAGCAACCTCTTCGACGTCAGCCGCAGCAACATCTTGCTAGGAACATCACCAAAGGCAAGGGAAGCAAGGGCAAAAATGAACTTTTGGGATTTTATCAAGATCAAAAGCTTTTGCACAGCAAAGGAAACAGTGAACAAAACCAAAAGACAACTGACAGAATGGGAGAAGATATTTGCAAAGGACATATCAGATAAAGGGCTAGTGTCCAAAATCTATAAAGAACTTAGCAAACTCAACACCCAAAGAACAAATAATCCAATCAAGAAATGGGCAGAGGACATGAACAGACATTTCTGCAAAGAAGACATCCAGATGGCCAACAGACACATGAAAAAGTGCTCCATATCACTCGGCATCAGGGAAATACAAATCAAAACCACCATGAGATATCACCTCACACCAGTCAGAATGACTAAAATTAACACGTCAGGAAATGACAGATGCTGGCGAGGATGCGGAGAAAGGGGAACCCTCCTACACTGTTGGTGGGAATGCAAGCTGGTGCAACCACTCTGGAAAACAGCATGGAGGTTCCTCAAAATGTTGAAAATTGAACTACCCTATGAGCCTGCAATTTCACTGCTGGGTATTTACCCTAAAGATACAAACATAGTGATCCGAAGGGGCACGTGCACCCGAATGTTTATAGCAGCAATGTCTACAATAGCCAAACTATGGAAAGAACCTAGATGTCCATCTACACACGAAGGGATAAAGAAGATGTGGTATATATACACAATGGAATACTATGCAGCCATCCAAAGAAATGAAATCTTACCATTTGCGATGACGTGGATGGAACTAGAGGGTATCATGCTTAGCGAAATAAGTCAATCAGAGAAAGACAACTATCATATGATCTCCCTGATATGAGGGAGAGGAGATGCAACATGGGGGTTTGAGGGGGTAGGAGAAGAGTAAATGAAAAAAGATGGGATTGGGAGGGAGACAAACCATAAGTGACTCTTAATCTCACAAAACAAACTGAGGGTTGATGGGGGGAGGGGGTTGGGAGAGGGGGGTGTGGTTATGGATATGGGGGAAGGTATGTGCTATGGTGAGTGCTGTGAAGTGTGTAAACCTGGCGATTCGCAGACCTGTACCCCTGGGGATAAAAATATATGTTTATAAAGCTGTAAAAAAAAAAAAAAGAAAAAAGAAAGGATGAATACCCAAGTTTTGTAGCAACATGGACAGGATGGA